>NW_004797549.1:267494-269216 GCF_000002075.1 Aplysia californica
TCTCTCTCTCTCTCTCTCTCTCTCTCTCTCTCTCTCTCTCTCTCTCTCTCTTTCTCCTTTTCTTTTTTTCTCAAGCTCTTTAAATTGGTACATCTCACAGGTACTCTATTCTTTGTTATTAAATATCTATTCACTTGAAGATTCTTCAATTCAGGAATATGGCAACCAGGAGCTCTCCTGACCAAATAATTTATAGTTAGTGCGTCCCTTGCGTTCTTCCTGAACCATGAAGCTGCTGAACACGTTTCACATGTTGAGATTTGGGAAGCTGCAGAGAAGCTGGTTGGCTTCGAGTCAGTCGTCGGCGCCAAACGCCTGGGAGTTCTCTGGCGCCTGTATCTGAAAAAAAGAGTGAAATGGTATGGGTTTTAACGCCCCTATCAGCACTTTTAGGTTATTTAAGGTTCTTGATCTCCAAGTTTAACATCTGTCTCCCATAGGACGAGCCAAGTGGAAAGTTCGTGTAAAGTGCCTTTCCCAAGGACAAAACGTCGGACCGAGCTGATGCTCGAACTCCCAAACCCGCAATCTCACGATTACGAGTCCGGTAGCCTAACCACTAGACTACTGACGCCACCACGCTTGTATCTGGTCACCATGGAAGTCAGAGCCAAGCTAGTGACAACTTAGTTTCTGCTTATTAAAAGGTAAGGTAATTGCAGTCCTAAATATGGCGTTCCTGATCTAAGCCCAGAACTTACTACTCAGCGCCTCACACTGATGAAAGAAACATTTTCACGCACTCCTTACATGCCTTGAGCTGCTGCTTTTGAGTAACGAAACGATTTCGCAGACGCGACAGCAAAATCTGTTTATCATGAACAGGGCTGGTCACTCGAGGTACTCTTATTTCAAGTCCATCCCAGACATTTCAAGTGCGCTAAAATCTTAGTATGAGGCGAGAACAATACAACTACTACATTTTAGCCGTATTGCTTTTTCTCTGGCAGATTTTCGCAATGATAAGGTGGAAGCGAAAGTGGCGATCGGCTTCGCTAAGTTGGGAAATCGTGTTATGAAAGAAATGAAAAAAATTGATGGAAAAAAGCTAGGTTTTCTTGTTTGGAAAGAGCTATGGGTCATCTTCCAGGTAAATATTTTTTTTCTCGTTTGTAATATAGGAACCAATGTACACATTTTACTGAAGCACACTTTACTGTACTGTGATGAAAAGTACCCTGAAAGTAGCAAAATCCATGCATGGGTGTGTGGATTTTGAGGGGGAGGGGGCTGGTTTTTAAATCTATCACGGTAACTATGACCTTTCAGATAGAGTCTTATAGCATAGACGTATAACAGGAAAACATTTCTAATAGGTTACTTTTATTTGTTTTGTTTAAGTCTACGGTTTCTATGGTAACGGCCGCCATATTTGAAATAAACAGATTTCATAAAAGTCAAAAGGATTTTTTTTATATTCCAACAAATTTGGTACGTTGATAGATATACTCAATACAACATCTTATTCAGTTGGTGTCTTGGATATCGTGAACAGGAAAAAAGTTAGAGATGGATAACTGACCTACCCCTTCATTCCTCTGAATTCGATTACATGATCACTTACATGTAACTCACTTATGCATGCATCGATTTATTTTCCTTTTTTTTTGTTTGTTTTTTTGGTGTATAGTAGAGGGTTTTACGGCGCTCGCAACTGCATAAGGTCATATGAGCGCCAAGGGGTGGGTGTCAACGGAGAAGTCTTTACAGGGAATTAGACTT
>NW_004797549.1:269316-270921 GCF_000002075.1 Aplysia californica
GTCGGGCCGGCGGCTCGCACCCCCGAACCCGCAACCTCAGGCAGTATCACAGCACACGAACTGTAATAACTTTTAGCAAAATTAACTGTGGCCTCGGTGTTAACCTGTGCCCCCCCGGGACAAAATTTTGATCATTTAGGAGCTGCAGTTTGACTAAACCTGTCAAGAGCCCTTTAAAAAACTAACAAACAAAGGAACAAATATTTTAAAATATAAAAAAAGGAGAAAAAACCCACTCATTAAAAAACACTATAAATATCTTTTAACAAACTACGCAGATCAGGTAGTATCACACCATGCAAACTGCAGTTACTTTTATCAAAATTTAAATGTGGCCTAGGTGTTAACCTATGCCCCCATCGACACAGTTTAGATCATTTAGGAAGCGCAGTTTCACTTAACCTGTCAAGACAACAACAACCCCCCCAAAAAAAACCAAAAAAAACAACAACAACACACACACAGATCAGAAAGAGAAAACACCCACCTATTAAATATACCGTACCAATATCTATAAACTAATCTGTAGACTTTACTGGACATTCTAAACTCCAACAGGTTCGAGCAATATCTTTGTTGTGCTTGTTTTACCGTGTCTTTCCCAAAGACAACCCTATCTACAAAAGAGAAAAAGAAAAAAAATGAACTTTTAAAAGTCCCTCCATGTTCTCTTTTTCCAAAACCATTACACTGACTTTCCTTGACATTCTAAATGCCAACAGGGTGAGAAATGTCTCTTGTTGTGAATGCTTTAGCGTGCCTTTTCCAAGACATATTTTAGTTTTAGTAAGGAGTTTTAGGGCACTTGCAACACAATAAAGTCATATAAGTTCCGAAGATTAGAGGTGTTACAAGAGATTAACAAACATAAAAAGAAGGAGGAGATATAAAGACTATAATTGTTTGTTAGGAAAGAAGGAGCAAACCACACCAGAGCACATGCCAACCACCCAACAAGACATATTTATCAAGGAAAAAAACAACAAACAAAATCCACCCATTCCCCTCTCCCTCTCCCACTTCCTCAACATATTATATTATCTTATAACATATAAACCTGACTCCCAAGAGAAACAAGCAGTATAACAGAAAGTATCATATGCTGGTAATAACTACCTCAAGTACTGTGGCCTAGGTGTTGAACTATGCCACCATCGACACACTTTCAATAATTTAGGAAGCGCAGGTTGACTTAAACCTGTCAACACCTCCAAAAACTAACAACAACAGCAACAATAAAAGACAAAAACCCACCCACTAAAATTACCCTACAAATAATTTTTTTAAAAACCCATTCCGTCGACTGTCCTTGACATTCTTAACCCCAACTGGAGGAGCAATATCTCTTGATGTGCTTGTTTCAGCATGCCTTTCCCAGTGAAACACTAATCTACAAAAAATAATAAAAATAAACATGAATCCACCCATCTATTCTCCCTCCTCCCTCTCCCCTTTCCAAACATATCTGATAACATAGGACTGGCTCCGTACAGAATGAGGCAGTATAAAATGAACATCATGTGTTATAATATATTTGCAACAATTTTTTCAAAACTAACTGTGGCCTAGGTGGTAAACTATGCCCACGTCGACACAGTTCATATC
>NW_004797549.1:271021-274062 GCF_000002075.1 Aplysia californica
TTAGACTGCTCACCTCTCTAGCTTCAACAGCACAAGGTCTGCTTCGACTATCAAGGCACCCCAAAATAGCGGGTCACAAGAGAGTGACAAACATACAAAAGAAGTAAAGGAAATGACAATAGTAAGGATCAGGAAAGAAAAAGCAGCAGTTCCCTGTTGTAGATCAGGCACAGTTATGAGCGTGACATGAGTCAGCCCATTTACAATTCTACTATGCTTGAACGAGAAATGTCCCCCCTTTGGGAATGGCCTAAAGACACTACAGTCAGTGGCACTGCCCCGGGGGGGTATTTTCTACCAGTACGAAGTTAGGTTATGGTATGAATAACAAGCCCTGAAAATTTCACTGGAATCGAAAAAAACCCCTAAAAACTAGACGAGAAAAAACATAGTTTTGAGGAAAAAAACGACATTTTGTTACATAATAGGCAAAATAAAAGTTCAACATCATGTGTTATAATATATTTGCAACAATTTTTTCAAAACTAACTGTGGCCTAGGTGGTAAACTATGCCCACGTCGACACAGTTCATATCATTTAGGAAGCGCAGTTTGACTTATCTTGTCAAAAGCCCCCCCCCCCCCCCCCTTAAACAACTGCTTACTTGTGTCTTCAAACATCGTGGCGATCAGTGAATATTTGGCTTTTTAAACTCATTTTTTTGAAAACGTAGTGTTTTTAAAAGGCATTCAGTATAATTATATAACCTATAAAAATGAAACGCTTTTCTTTTACCGTCATGAATAAAAAGGGGGCATCTTAGATAGCATTTGTATAGCGCATATCCCCGCTCAACAGCAGGCTCTTTGCGCTTTACACTATATTATTACCCCAGCAGACCATAGAACACTCCGAAACATTCTCAGCTTCCCGGGAAGCATACAGTGCAAGCAGCCGATTAAGCGCTCAAACACTAACAAACTGACAAGATCTTTCGCTGCCTATAGCCGGGTACCCATTCCCACCTGGGTGAAGTGAGGAAAATTCGTGTAAAGTGCCTTTCCCAAGGACACAACGTCGGGCCCTTGACGGGATTCGAACCCATGACCTTACGGTTGCGAGTCCGAGAGCCTAACCACTAGGCCACCGACGCCACAGGGCGAGCAATTTCTTGTCATGCTTACTTTAGCGTGCTTTTCTCAAAGACACATCAATCTACAAAAAAGTGAAACAATGTATCTTAAAATCTACCCTTCTAACCCCCCTCCCCCAACCCCTCCCCCCCCCCCCAAAAAAAAAAGAAAACTATTAAAAAATGAATACATACAATAAGATAATGTCGTATAATAAATTAGCTTGAAAAAATCTAATTCAGAAACTTGTTCATTGACTTTCGTTGACATTCGGAACTCCTGCTTGACGAGCAAAACAATAATCTCTTGCTGTGTATGCATTTAAAAGTGCAGGCTTTGCCCAAGGACACGTGTTATCTACACAAAAATAAAAAAGTAAACACATATGTAAAGTAAAAACAAAAAAACCCACCAAAATACCCATGTGGAAAAGGCAACTCATTTGTTTAAAAACGTATTTTTTTAAGATAAGAAATTAATACACTTCAGAGACTTTGTTCAACATTCTGAGCTGAGTGAACCCCAGCAACATTATTTTACTGCTGGGCTTAAATATCGCGAACTGCCCTCCGATACACACTATGACGTTCCCAAAAAACATTAAAAAAAACAAGTGCATGTAAAAATATAAAAAACAACGTTTCAGGGCCAAAACTGCTAGTTGTTGTGGCATCAGTAAAAGTTGTCTAGTAATTTGGCTCTCAGACTCTCAACGGTATGTTCGTGGATTTGAATCCCGCCAGGAGCCCGTCATTAATTCCTTGCGAAAGGCACTTTACACATTTATTCCTCCTTTCACCCAGATGGGAATGGGCACCTAGCTATCAACAGCGAAATATCTTTTCAGTTCGTTAGTGTTAGGTCCGCGCTATCTACAGCTTGCGCTGTTTATTTACAAGGAAGCCGATACCATTAGACACATTTAAACAGAATGTCTAGACTTTGGAGAGATCCGAAGAAAATATTATAAATGCAAGAAATTGCAGGATATTTTCTCCGTCGTTGTTCCCAGCAGAATTTTAAATTTTATAAAGGCCATTGGCCTTTATGGCGAGTTGTAAAGTGAATCTGATATTATTTAAAATTTTTATTGTTACTTAAAAGTTGTTTTAGATCACAAATGTATTTACACCGAATTTGAATATTTTAACTTTTTAGCATTTTAAAGTAAATTAGTTACCAGTCGTGAAGTGAACTTTCGCAGAGGTGAACAACTTGTGTTTCGCGCGCTCATATGACCTTAGCAGTTGCGAGCGCCGTAAAACCTTATACTACTACTACTAAGGAAGCCGAGAATGTTTCTGAGTGTTTTCGGAGCTGGTGAGGTATTAATTAACAGTTGTTAAGCGCATCAAGAGTGCCGAAGAATGTGAATATGAGATATATAATTAATTACAGGTATAATAACACTGAATTTTCACATTGGATTTAAGTGAAAAATCAATCCCCATATCATTAGAACATTTCATTCTCTGTTCTTTGATACCCCACTCATTGCAATGGGATGGTATAAGGAAATTATGAATGTACCCCTTTCCCAACATTACTAATAACATAAGACTGGCTCCGTACAGAATCAGGCAGTATAAAATGAACATCAAGCGTTATAATTTTATGCTTGCAACAACGTTTTCAAAATGAACTGTGGCCAAGGTGGTAAACTATGCCTACATCGACACAGTTCAGATCATTTAGGAATCACACAAAACAACCCTAAAAAACAACAAAACCAAAAACAATATACGAATAAACAAAGACAAAACCCCCCCATAAAAACACGCGCATTAATTAAAAAAACAACCTACAAAAATCTGAAAACTACCCAAAGACTTTGTTTGACATTCTAAACTCCAACAGGGCGAGCAATATCTCTTGTTGTGCTTGTTTCAGCGAACTTTTCCCAAAGACAAACTTATCTACACAAAAAAAGAAAAAAAGAATTGATCCATCCATCTACCCCCCCCCAC
>NW_004797549.1:274179-279147 GCF_000002075.1 Aplysia californica
CCCCCCCTCTTTTCCATCATATCTTATAACCATAATTTTACACACTTTCCTTGACATGCTAAATTCCAACAGGGCGAGCAATTTCTTGTTATGTTTGCTATAGCGTGCTTTTCTGAAAGACACATTAATCTACAAAACAAAACAAAAAACCGAAACAAAGGATATAAAATCTACCCAGTTAACCCCCCACCCCCCACCCCAAAAACAACAACAGTTATTAACAATAATGAATGCATAAAATATGATAATGTAAAACAATAAAATAGTTTTTAAAATCTAACTCAGAAACTAGTTCATTTACTTTCCTTGACATTCCGAACTCCTGCATGACAAGCAAAACAATAATCTCTCGTTGTGTATGTATTTAAAGTACAGGCTTTGCCCAAGGCCACACGTTATCTAAACAAAAATAAAAAACCAAACAAATGTATAAAATAAAAAATAAAATAAAAAATACCCATGTGAAAAAAACAACTTATTTGTTTGAAAACTTTTTTTTTTTTTAAATAAGAAAATACATTTTAGAGACTGACAACATTCTGAGCTGAGGGATGATGTGTTCACACATACAAGAGTAAAGAAGCCGAGAAAGACAAAAATTTTTAAGTCCAGCAGGTCGGCTCTACTCTGGATACATTTCACCGAGCAATCGACCTCCCTCCCCGAGTGATATTTCATGCTCGCCATGTCAAATTATTAAACGGGAAGCTTCCCGAAATGTTCAAACATGCTTAAAATTTTCGCAGAGCGAAAAATGGGTCGCCGAGTCAATAATTCGCTCGGGGAAAACTCAGGGAGGACTCGGGGAGTGTCAGAAAAAGCTTGGCCTGCAAAGATGCATACGTTGCTGAGTGACAGTGACACATCGACAAGATCTAAATGGTAGCCGAGTTAAATTTCATACTCTGCGGCTTAAATTATTGCTCGCCGTGTAAAAATCTTGCACGGGAAGCCTGGGTTACTCAAGCACGGCGTGCAAAAGTTGACACGACGAGCATGTGCCGGGACACGGCGACCTTCGCGCCCCCTACCATATACACGCACATCACACTGTCCCTGGCATTATCTACAAATCGACCATCTACTATTTTCACTATACTGTTTTTGATCTTCAACTTGCAGGTCAGCCATCAGCTTCTCAATCTGTCCATATAGTGGTTTTCTTATGAGCCATGGTCTAATGCGGTGTTCACCCATACAGGAGTAGAGTTTGAAGAGCAGTTCCAGATAAGATAATGCCAAATTTGGGTTTAATCGTGACGAGCATCAGGCCCTGACTGTTGACATTATTGTGTCAACGAGCACTCGGGGAGACGCTCGCCAATCATTAATTTAGGACGGCGAGCATATCGCATAGCATTTCGTCAAGTGTCTTGCCGAGCAATTGGTTTGAATCCTGACCACTTGAAGAGCCAAGAAACGCAGCGCCTGAGTAAAATTTCATACGCCAACAAACTCACCGTCCATGCTGACCATCATGCCGACCCGTCGCCGAGTTAGTTGACAGGCTAACGCTTCAGCTGGCTTACACAAAGAGACAAGTGACTGCACACAATTACACAACTTTACAGTCTTATTTTGTTAGTCTTTCTAAGGGCCTATCACGTCATAGTCGAATTTTAATTTACAGCACAGTGTTTATGCATGAAAACGTTGATTGTACCACCCTCATGCAAGTACAACATTTTTGGGGACCATTATATCATCAGATGTCACACAAAAATTAAAAGCCGCATTTGCCAAACAAGAGCAACCTTCCACAAAATGAAGCAGATACCCACAAACATCATTCTGTCTCTGGAAACAAGAAAAAGAGTACTGAAAAGTTACATCGGGCCAATCCTATTATACGGGTGCGAAGCATGAACCATCAATAGACAGCTGGAAAGAACAATTGAGGGGACAGAGTTGTTGACGAATATACGAATTTCATTGGACACGCAACGCGGAAAAAACCTTTTGAGAATATTGTAACAACAGGCAAGTTTGATGGAAAGAGAGGCAGGGGCAGACAGAGGGAAAAGATTCTGGACAAATTGACAACATAGCTAGGAGCAGCAGGAACAACAGACATCATTGCTGCAACGCAAGACATGGAAATGAAGGTCCATGATCGCCCACGCCAGTCGACAAGGCACCAGATGATGATGATGATCGTTGATTGGCCCCATCAATAGGCACGAAGTTCGGACGTTGGAGAGGCTGCCCCTGTGCTGAGGGTGCTTTGCAGTTCATCGTGTGTCATTAACAAAGAATGTGTCAGCAAATCACTGACCCTTCTCTCCCCCCCCCCAAGCCCGTCCCACTCAGTCCTTGTGCTGCTACCCTGAGGAGCTATTATAGGGCCACCCAAGGAAGAAAAAAATAATAAAATGGAGGACTCGAGTCTGAATAGCCTCCTGTGGCTATTCGGACTCAAACTTCAATGCATGTGCGCAATCATCGGGTGTACCGGATGTTAGACTGACAGGCAATTCGACCTTGGATTTCATCGGTTTCTACGATCTGTCCGAAATTATTCGACTCAAATTAAGAAAAGTATTAGTGACGTCAAAAGTGAACAACAGTTGCAAAATGTGAAATACTTCACGACAAAGGCAAACAGGGAAACGGCAATCTAAGCTCAAAGCAGTGAATAAACAAAGAAAATCAGTTTCAGAACAACAAAGGATAATAACTATCAATAGGTACTCTAAACCCATTTTTTTTACGAGAAAGACAAAATCATTGATCTATAGAAGTCCAGTTAGAAATTAAGAAGATACAAGTTAAAATCCTTCAAAAGGGAACAAAGGCCAGTCATTCAAAGTAACAGTGGTTTAAAGGAAACGCTTTTCCTACAGCATACTTTACATGATGTTCAAACAAAATCAGGGCAAAACTATACATTGTCATTATTCTGATAGCGTTAGACTAGCAACAGTCCTTCTACAGTATTGGAGTTTGAGTCCGAATAGCCACCGGAGGCTATTGACACTCGAGTCCGAATAGCCACTTCATAAAACGTACTTTGGGGCAGCCTCAAGAACGAATAATGAGGAGAGATTGAATGCCAGATAGCAACATTACGTATGCACATTGTGTTTGTTCAGTAAAGTGACTGAGAAATCTTGACTAAATTATCTCTTTACGCTGGGTTTGAATTTTCCGACATTGTTCGATCCGGAGTACAGAGTTCTTGTTGGGTTGTTCTCGTGGTCTAGAGGTTAAGGTGTTCATCTCTCATCCAATAGGTCCAGGGTTCGAATCCGGGTAGCGACGGAAACTTTTCTAAACTGTTCTCCTTTCACATCCTTTCTTGCTGTGTAACAATTTTCTTCGTTTTCACTTTCTGCCCCCACCCCCACAGTCCCTTTGCCCCCTCCTCTGGGCTCCTGAATCTTTCTGCAATCTTTGTACTGCTTCTCCTTGGCTCCTTTTTATACTGCTGTCTTTCAGCCGCACCCCTGTTCTGATGGAAGGTAACATCTACGCCTAGCCTTCTCGGATAAGGATTAAAAATCTCGGAGATCTAGTGTTCAAGTTGCGCGCGTTAAAAATCCCTTGGTGGTTCAAAATCGATTAGAGTAGACTTCGGTCGCAACCCAAGCAAAATTCAAAATTTCCTACCAACTGAAAATGTCTGCGCGCTCGTATGGCCTTATGCAGTTGCGAGCGCCGTAAAACACCAATAAAACATTCTTGTTGACTCTGATCTTGTCGAACCAAGACCAAGTTTCACTGTTTTAACGTATCTCTAGGTCAATAATGATAATAATAATATTTAAGCTAGGCTACCATGTCGTGCTTATGGGTGGCACAACAGTATGCCGCTCGCCTGCCGATTCTGGCCTCGCTTTTGCTCAATCAAGGAAAGTTTCCAAGCTTCGGTGCTTTCATTGATGCATATTGGTCCTAATACTGTGAACATATTCAAAGAAAAATGGACGAGTTTTACAGCAAATAATTTTAACTCAAACTTTTCAATAAAAACCGTTCATAAAAGACTTTCAAAGATTTTTTAAAACAATGATTGTTACGCTTTTTAGTTAAATTAGCCCTCTAAATACTAAATAATATAAATAGAAAGAAACAGCAGTTTAAGTACTTTTAAATGGAATCAACTACGTTGTAATTGATTGAATATGAGCGGAGCACCAATGTTTTGAAAACCATGGGTAGTGGAGATTCCACAATTTTGCGTCTGATAAACGTCGAAAAGCCGATTCGGTGCCAAATTTTAACCCCCTACTGCAAACTTTTAAAAAAAATTGTTATTCGATGTTTTCACATTAAAGGTGATATTAAGGACAAAAATCTGTAAACGTGTGAAATTTTTTAAGTTTACTGAAACGGAAAGCGAGATAGAAACAAATTAAATTCTCCTCACATTTGCCGCGATCACCAGCTGAGCACCATTTTCTCCCAGTATTACGTACCTAACTGTATACTAGTACTAGCATAATATTATCTAGGTTGTCATAAAGAGATAACTATTCTCTGATTAGAACATCATCAATTTCAACAGACTTTGACTAAACTAACTGTAGGTTTACTTGGAACCTATTCTCCCTTACTACTCTCCCTACGTCAATCGATCTCACTCGTTTCACTGAAAATATATGTCATCATTAGACAGTTTGAATTTGCAAATTAATGCTGATTTGTTTGAGAATACTTTTCTACATTATCACTGCTGGCTGACAAAATAGAACCATACACATGACACACGTATTGATATGTTTCATACTTAAAACAATGTTTACTTTCACTTAATCACCAATACAAAATAATAGTGAGTCTTCTACGGTTGCCCTGTATCCACATCGTATTCATTCAGCTTAGAAGTGGGTTTCCAAATTTGAATAGGGCACTATAAATTGAAGAATAAGAATTAAACAAACATCTATTTCTCTTAAAATTTATAAAATTAATCAATATACTCACTATTGAACTCCGTGTGACCCATAATTTAAACATATTCAAGTA
>NW_004797549.1:282185-287295 GCF_000002075.1 Aplysia californica
ATAAGCTTACGGGCGGCGATTCGGCATGACGCTCGCCTGCCGATTCTCGTCTCGCTTTTGCTCAGCCAAGGAATGTTTCCAATCTTCGGGGCTTTCATCGACGCATATCCGTCCTCATGTTGTTTACATATTCTTATAGAAATATAGATGAGCTTTTCAGCCATATATTTTTACTTCAAATATTTTAATAAAATCCGTTCAAAAAAAGCCTTTCAAAGTTTTTGAAAACTAGGTTTAAGTACTTTGAGCTAAAATCAAATCAGTAAAAATATACTGACAATGTAAGTACTTTTTAATGGACTTAATTACATCATAATAGATTAAACCAGAGCACCGATGTTTTGAAAACGTACAGGTCGTGGAGATGTCACGAGTCAGCGTCAGAAAAACGCTGAAAATCCTATTTGGTGATCAACTTTAACACCAGTAATTCATACTTATTTTTTATTTGTTCGCTTATCTGATGTTTTCACCTTAACGATTAAGAACAAACATTTGTAGACCTGAGATTTTAAAGTTTACTGGAACGGGAAGTGAGATACCAGAGAGTTAGTTCTCCTCATTTTTTCCCGCGATCACCCGCTAGGGGCCATTTTCGCCCAGTGTTGCACAATAATTATTATATTATAAATGAAATTATTTTTTTTTTAAACATACACAGGATAAAACGTAAAGTTGTGAACGTTGTCGCTATTACCGTGGTGTCATGGCGACGTTTGTTTTTAAATTTATTTTTTTAGAGTATGTCCACGAGGGTAAGAGGATAAAATTAGATTGCCAGTCATAGACTGGAAGTATAAAAACTCTTATGTCACTATCCTCAAGCCAAAAATCACTCTATGCAACAAACACTATCATACTCTATTTTGGAAACGCTGAAAGCACTATCTGTAGTGTTTATAGCACAGACCCTCACGCTAAATAAACTAATGTCCCGCAAAAAAACCCACTACCACCAGATGTGCGTGGAGTCTTAGGCCGCAACCATATTAACACGGACGGTCATACCAGACCGTCTTCGGGCACAAAAGAATGCGCACCGGCTCTTTAGTAATGGAAGGTAACAAAAAACGGCTTCAGCTACCATACTGACGCCCGACGTCCTGTGCCGTCCCCGGTCAGACCGTCTCCGATAAAACGTGTTGTATCGAAGATGGGAGGTAATTTTAATGGTGTTATCTCTGTTTAGTTGTATCCCCTTCCCCGTCTCCTGACACTACACAGAATTCTAACAGTTCTTAATCAGCTCTGCATATTTCTAGCAGTTCATTTAAACTTCTATGTTTCATGCGAGAGTATTATTGGAATTTTTCACTATCTTCCAACAACTGCGGAAAATTAATGATGAAATTCACCTAGTGTATCACGCTTTCTTTGGATGGAGTGCACTGAAAATCTTCTTGTCTTCGTTTTCCTTTTTTTGTCTGCGTCTCAAAAGCAACAACAACAACAATTTTCTTCTTTAACCACACACAATAATTTGCAAAACGGCGGTGTCTGACAGCCAAGCTCCGGTGTTAATATGGTCGTCCGCACCCGACGGAAAACGGAGGGTCTGGTCTGACTGTCGGTGTCGGGCGTTAATATGGTTCTACCCTTAGGCAATATGTTATACAATCACATTAATCCTACTATTTCAATATTTGAAAAACGAAATCATAAGGCATTGTGACAAGTAATACATTCTTAAAGGAGCAGATTGTTCACTTTGGCCCACCAAAAAAGTCTGCATTTTACCTAACTTGTCTGTGTCCTTAGTTTTCCTCGATCTCTCTCCAATTCGTTTTCCTCTTTTCTCATTCACTTATGTCTAAAAAAAATAGGGTGTACTTTAGACTTCCTTAAGATAAAGTGGTTATGTGTTTGTGCATATATTGGGGTGGGGTTGTTGTTGGTTTTTTGGAAGTTGAAGGGTGTGGTGGCTTTTTGTTGTTTCTTTTTTTTAAACTGCTGGTTCCCCGCTGCCGGAATGTGGGCTAGATAGAGAAGGAAAGAAGGAGGAGGATGTAGTCGGTCGTGTGTCCTGGGCGTTGAGGTGGGTTGGATTAAAGGATGTAGAAGTATGTAGGGTGGGTGAGCTGTGAGCTCTGGACAACAATATAATTGTTTTGAAAGTTAAAGAGAGAGAGAGAGAGCGAGAAAGAGAGAGAGAGAGAGAGAGAGAGAGAGAGAGAGAGAGAGAGAGAGAGAGAGAGAGAGGGGAGGGGGGGGGGGGGGGCTAACTGATGAGCGAGAGATTAAGTATAAAAAACAAAAACGGAAGTATGGAGCCTACGTTGCCCCTCCTTTTTAGATAATAAGATTACAATCTATCTCGCTGACAGTGAAAGGCAAAAACCGACATTTTGACATCCCTGCCTTAAATCTCTATCTATACATATTATATTGTGAAAGTCCGTCACTTTGGCAGCCTAAAACTTCCGGACCACTTATCTTTCGAATTTGACCAAATTAATGGCTGTTTAGAATCATTTAAAGGGTGCACAAGTTTCATTTAGATCTAATCTTGGGAAAGTCTGTCTTCTAAGACACCAATGAAAACAAGCGGTTTCCGTTCACTAGCCTTGCGCACCGGTTCCACACCTTTGAAATTCTAGAGTATACAACCACGAAAGAGGAATAGAGAATCAATCTATACATCTATTATATATTTAGCAACTTGGAAACACATGTGTCGATTTTCTCTCACGATTTATTGCTCCATTCTAGTACAGTGTAAATATTGATGTTAATGCATCAATCATTCCTTTCATCAAAAGGGGGCCCAGCTAGTGTGATATAATTTACAAGTTTGCAAACCTGTATGGAACTACTGCGTTTGTGACCATTACAAGTTGCTTGCATTTACTTGCTTTAATTGTCACGCTATACCGTGGAAGCCACCTGCAGTTGCTGGCAAAACCTAGGACTATTCTTTCACCTTGGGAGTCAAAGGTCTCTCTTACTGTCTTTCTTCTTCCAGGTTGGTACTATGACCACTTTTTGCTAGTCGCCGGGAACTTTTCTTTCTATCCATGCTTTCTGGAAGATTTTTGGGGCCAAGTTATTCCAGTACCACCACATGCTAGGATGGTCAATGTGGTGAGCTCGTCTGTTCCTGCGCTTCTGTTTTTGGGGGGCTAGTTTTAACAGCTTGTCTGACCTCTGATGGTAGGATTGTTGGTTCTTCTTACTCTGTGTGACTTGGGTGGAATACTTTGTTTGTTTGCTTTTGAGTGGTGTTCAAGAGATCTGAGAAATATTCACTCCATCTAGAATTGATTTTTGAGCTGTCAGTAATGGGGTTTCCTGTTTTGTCATTAATTATAGCTGCTGGGTCAAACTGTTCTTCTCTGAGCCACATTGATTGTACACTTCTGTAAATGTCACGTGGTGATTCATGGCACAGTTCTCTTAGATGTTCCTCATATTTGGCCGGTAATTCATTTTTTTTAATGATCTAAAAACTCTTTTGCAGTTCCTTCTTGCTATTCTGTATTGCGAGTGGTTGTTTTCGTCCTTGGATTTTATCCTTTTTTGAAAAGGTTTCTTCTTTTCTTTGATGGCCTCTTTGACGCTGTCATTCCACCATGGTGTTCCTTTAATGAATCCTCTCCCCTTTCTTTTCTTTCCACATACCTTCTTCAGTGTTTCTGTTAGCAAATTTTAAAAGAGGGTCCACGTTTCTTCAACATTCATTGCCCTAGTGTCTTTCTTTTCTAGTCTATGATCTCGTCCGCAACTTTCTGCACATTGCCCTCTTCATTGAGTTTCGTAAATTAATTTTCTTTGAAAGTTTCTTCTGTTTTCGCGTGGGTTTTTTTCTTCTTTTTACTCGTCATCCTCGCTGGTCGGTGATCTGTATCAAAGGTGATGTTTGAGATTGATCTTGCATCTGTTGTTTTTCTTTTGTGGGCGATTCCTCTTAGTATGAAGACAATCTGTGAGCAAATTTCTAGATTGTTCCATTCGTACCCCGATTAAGTTTGACTTCCCCTGTGCTTGTAAAAGTGTTTGTGATGTATAATTTATACTCTACACAGGAAGCTAATAGTTGTTCATAATTAAGGAGTTACAATCTGAACAGGTGTCACCATGTAGTCCAAGGTAGTTTTCCAATGGTGTCCTTCTTGGACCTTCGTGCCCATTGAAGTCTCCCATTATGATTAGTTCATCCTCATCAAGCACGCTGTCTATGGTGCCCACCAACTTCAGAAAAAAATTCTTCTTTGTCTTCCCTTGAGTATGTGTCGTTACATGGGGCGTAAACTTGGATGACAGTTTCACTTTTTAGCGCTTTCTGTATTCTGATTTTAAAGATCCTTTCTGAAATTAATTCCTTTTCTATTTGTTAGTATTCTCCACCTTTTCATGAAAGTAATAAGTTCTGGTTCTTTGTCTTTCATGCCACACAGGTTTAGAGTGCAAATCCTTTCTCGTAATTATTTAATTCTCAATGATTTACAATAATTTGCATAAAAGCAAATTAGGAACATCTAAGAAAAAGTATATTTTTTCTTTCTTGTAACGTTTTCCTCATTTCCCATTCATTTTTTTCTCATTTGGTTTGAAAATAGGTATAATTTTATCGATTTGAATAGTAAGAACCCAATTCTGTTTTAGGTTTTTAGCTTGGGAATTGTGAAAACTAATTTAGACGAGGTGAATGGATTGAACTGGTAGCACCCCACTTCCCCCTCCTTAACCCCTCACACCCCCTCCCACGTTCTGGGATACATTCTCATTATGTACTCGGTTTGCGCATTGGAAAGAGAACGGGGTTATTTACCAGTTTTCTAATTAAAGGGAAATATTCGATCTGACTTTTTAAGTAGCCACATTTCAGGTTGTTTTTTTATGCTTGTCTTGCGAGTATTCATTACACTCCAAACATTTGTCTTTTTGAGGCTATTCCGGTCATTGGAATGGAAATCGTGTTCAGCTGAGACGTCACGATCCTTGGTCCGTTTGTTTGCCAAGGGGTGTCAAAAAGTTGGTTATTGCCTTCCGCTGTCAGCTAGATTGTGAACTTATTATCTAAAAAGGAGGGACAACGTAGGCCCTATACTTCCGTTCTCGTTTTTATACTTAATCTCTCGCTTGGTAGTTAGCCCCCCCCCGCCCCCCACCC
>NW_004797549.1:291136-293380 GCF_000002075.1 Aplysia californica
CTATTGGACACAATCATATGCACTTTTTTCTACTAATCAGATGGCGTCAATCTCATATAAATGGGCAAGGGGAAAAAAACAAGAAAAAAAAAACAACTAACGTCTAAAAAAGAAACCTGTATGACCGGTAGACAAACCTCTCGTCGTCAGGCACGTTGCATAGATCATGTATCGGTTCCTGACGCTGTGAGCGAAGTTGTCACAATGCCTTCATCTGTAGCTATTAAAAGTCTATCAAATGAATGAAGCGATCACGTTTACCCAAGTTGGCCAATCTGTAACAAATTTTAATTTCCAGCTGCGGATGAGGAAGCCACAATCTAGCAGCCCCGCCCACAGCTCAGGCAAACATGAATCATAAGTGAGATGAGTGGCTCCTTTCACGTTTACCCAGTCAGTAGCAATGGACGGTAACATGACTTTGCGACAGAACTGTAGCTTATCCACAGACTGATGACGACCCATAATTTGTTTGTTTTACCATAGCACTCGGTCTTCCTCGTTAAACAGATTTCGTTTTGTTTTTTCCTTGCACAACACCTCCTAATCTGATACACTTTTGTAGTATTTAACACTCACAGCAGCCTCGAAACCTTCTTTTCAAACCTCCCTCGAAAAGAACATGGGGAGAAAAACAAATCGACGAGCCTTACGGCATTTCTAAGCATATGGTCGCCTCCGGTTTTGACCTTAGAAGGGAGTGGTTTGTTTTCTTTTTTTTTTTTTTTTTTTTGATCAGTCATACTTAAGACAGCCACCTGTCTAGGGTGGCCATTTTTTCTTCGTCTTAATAAACAGGTTTAATCGTATTTTCCCCTGCCCTTAAAAATATGGTCGCTCTTCCCCAGTCCTCCGGTTCCTCCTGAACAGCTAGAGCTTGAACAAGTGTCATCACTTGCGACGGACAATTTGCTCGGTTCGTATTATGCTGGACTAGTGAGAGGAAGAACGGGCCAGGTTCGAATCCCCGACTGAGTGTTCTTGGTGGAGTTGTCAAGAATTTCAAGCTGTATAGCTTGGTCCTCAGCTTGATCGTATAAGTCGAAGGTTCTGCCTATCAACTAAGCTAACAATGTTGAAAAGGGCGTTTAGCATAATAAACGTTTACCATTTAATACTTTTCGTGAAGTGAGTCATTCTGACAACGTGTATTTTGTCATTATCATAAAGTGTTTCTGTGTATTCTTCCATCTAGAGTCCTACAATTTACATCTTCTATAAAAGTGCTGCTTTGGCCTTGTATACCACATCTTGCCTTTGAGTATTTCATTCAGAATGGTCTAGTAAAAAAACTATGGTGCTTCATTTTGTTAAGCAGGGTTTGTCTTGTTAGGAGAATCTGACATTCTTTATTATTTGACGTTTATGCTTTCCATGTAATTCTTCTTTTATCTTTTGGGATAATACGTGATAAGTGCGCTACCCTTTACGTCATGACCTGCCACAATCGTCTTTTGAGTTTTGTCACACACCTTGCTATCGTGCCTCGAGACCATTCATAAGTATACCTATCCTTCTATAAAATATCTATACATCTGCCCTGTAAACTACACACGATTTATCGGTCCACGTCGTTCTTTGTTCACCATTTGGCCTCTGATCTCTCATTAACAATCACACAACCAGCAATGATTGTAAAGCGTATAGAACATGCTGTAGAGCGTGGATATGCGCTGTTTAAATATGCAAAATAAAATTACTTGTATTATCATTAGACTTCACTTTTAAGCTGTCCCCGTGGTTTTATGCACCCTGCATAATTTAGCAAAATTTGATCATTTTTTGCATAATAATTTCTGATTATTTTCTTTTATCATTCTTTGTCAAAAGTAACAGAATCGCATAATTTCACATTTTTTCGCTCAGTTTGCATAATTTCAGAATCTTTCTTGTATAAAACGACGGGGACAGTCTAAGGTAGACCACGCCCATCTCCCACAGCTGTTGAAGGCCCCTTCCCGGCGACCTGGCCAGCCTGGTAGAACCTACCAGGGACCGGTGCCCCTGCGATAGCTCCAGGGATCATAAAATATATTTTTTAAATACTACATAAGGACCTGCACGCTCCTTCACCACGGCAAGGCTTGTATGCAAGGGGCTCGACGAACCCTGCTCCTAATTAATGATCTAAATATTGTCGGGCATAGTGGCGTATAGCATTTACAATTACATCATTAATCAACCACACACACACACACGCACACAAACACACACACTCACACACACACACACACACACACACAC
>NW_004797549.1:294142-295273 GCF_000002075.1 Aplysia californica
CCTCTCTCTCTCTCTCTCTCTGACTTTCTCCCTCCCCCTCCCAAACCAGGAAGCACGCTCTTCTTTGTTTGAATAAAGAGAAGCACATCGACACAAAATAATGGTCGTTTTGTGCTGGGGAAAAGTAAAACAGGCAGACAGAAACAACAGAGAGGAAAGCAAAGAAGTAGGACCTACCAGTGGCGCCCTCCAACCACCCACAAGCACCCTCTTTTCGACACGGCTAGCAATTTATCTCGCCCAAAGGCAAGGTCTGCGAACAACAATAACTCAGTCGAAGACACACTTATACACCGTGACCCGTCTTCTGGTCGTCTTCCCAAAGCCTGTAATACCCCACGAATAAGCAGTGCGCCAGACCGTTATTCCTTCTCTGAGCCCAGTCGCTAACTTCCCCTGTGTTTTCGTTGGGCTTGCGTAAAAATATTGACATCGCTGCGGTCAGGGCCAATCACTTGTTCAAACGCAAAGACTCCCCACTTCACGTACACACACGCGCGCGCACGACCCGGGGACAGTCAAGGCTCTGAAAACGGTGACCCCGAGACGCGGACGGCTGGACGGCATGAGAGAATCTTGGGGAAAGGAGTCGCTAAACAGCACGAGCCAGGCCGAGGTGCGTCACGTAAACACTCAACTTGTTACAGTCGCGCTGCGGGGATTTCTTTTCTTCGCAGTTCCCGCTTGTGAAGGAATCACGGGCGTATGTTTACACGCACTGGGCAAATGCACGTTGTAAACACACACACACACACACACACATACCCACACATTAACACTCAAACATGCACTCACACACTCTCTCTCATCTCGTAAGTGTGATTGTAATTGTAATTGAAGCAGAAATTGTACGCCCCTGACGACACTTACTTAGACCATTTAGAAGGCTGGCTGCTTGACTCTGCCTGTGGGGGCAAACCTGGGCAGAGAAGTATGTTCAACTTCTCAGCACAAAGACCGAGATAACTGATACAAATTCTCTACACAAAGGAATCGAACTCACGTCATCTGCAAGCGATAGCGAATCCCTTTACCGTTACACCACAGACGCTGGTCTTTAATCCTTTAAAATATGCATTATACATAATATAATAGTAATAATAACAATGATAAGAGTAATAATAATAATAA
>NW_004797549.1:295373-297873 GCF_000002075.1 Aplysia californica
AATAATAACAATGATAAGAGTAATAATAATAATAATAATAATAATAATAATAATAATAATAATAATAATAGCACTTACATTGTGCAGATCCACGCTCCACGCACGCTCTATGTGCTTTACAACTATTATTATTACCCCAGTAGATCCTAGAACATCCAGACACATTCTCGGCTTCCCGGTACGCATGCAGTGCAAGCTGCGGATTTCAGGCGCTCAAACACTAACAAACTAACAAGATCTTTCGCCGTTTACAGCCGGGTACCCGTTCCCACCCGGGGCGACCGGAGGACAATTCGTGTGAAGTGCCTTTTCTGAGGACACAACGGCAGGTCCCTTACAGGATTCGAACCAAGACCTTTACGGTTGCGAGTCTCAAAGCCTAACCATTAGGCCACCGACGCCACAATATATAAAATGCATACGCAATACATTTGAAATTCCTTCGGCTTAACACCTCCATGAACACTATAAGGCTATTTTGAAGAGGCGGGACCTCCGAATTTAACGTCCTGCTCTGGTAGGACCAAAGCCAAATGGGTTGGTAGCTTTAAATACTAAATAAAACGAGCCGAATTCAAGAACGCCCAATGTGATATTTGAACCAATGCCATCTGCTAGCTAGTCTAGCATGATACCAACTGAGCTAACAAAGCGCCTACAAATATGATTACAATATACATATATATATACAGAGAGACTTCAACATAAGTTAAGGACCACCTTGACAGACAGCCCTGAAAATTAAAAATTCAGAAAAAAAAGACAGCAAGGGATTTTTCAAATTGTTTTTGCTCTGAATGAGTGAAAGTGTGAAAGGGTTACAAATCCGAACTGCAAAGCTTCCTAAAGGGGCAAAACCACTATGTGCGGCTCAGAAATCCTCGGGGAATTTTAGAATCTAGTCAAATTTGCTGTTTTTAATCGACTTGTGTGCAACACTACGGACATTGCCTCAGTTAAAACTTCTGGTGCAACTCAAAAACAGATGTATGGTCTCGAATTGTGCTCACTTTGGTGGCAATATAAGCTGCTGTTTGCGCAAAGTACAGAATCGAATCAATAATATGCCACCGAGAGGAAAGCTGAGAGACTTTGATCGTGCCTGGGCTATGGCATGGATGCATGATGGAATTGGAGCCCGAGGAGTTGCCAGAAGGCATGCAGTGTCACACTCTGTCATTGTCCACTTGAGGCAGTGCCATTACGCCACTGGATCAGTCCAAGAACGCCCAAGTGCAGGTCGGTCCAATAAGACCACTCAGAGTGTTTGCAAGTGGTCCTTAACTTAATAATACGTTGAAGTCTGCATATTACGGCACACAATCACGTACATACGTATATTGATCTGACTAAGATCGTACGTGTGTCATTAATTCAAAAGAGAGGAGAATGACCCAGTTGATGCCATTGAGTACAACGTGCCAATATCTCACTCGGTAAAGTCAAAAGTGGATCAAGTGACCCCATTCACATCGCTACTTTAGAATTACCAAGTTCTGTCTGACATTTTGGGTCGTTTTGAGTTACTATAAGACCATGACGTCAGAAACCACATGATTTATCTGGTCTATCAAAATCGTAAGGGCATTCGGAGTCGTTATCGATATATTCTTAGAATTGCGTTAGAAAAGGCTTGAACATGTTGTAAAACTTGAAATTTTAAACAACAAAACTTCTCAACAAAACTAGGTACTGAGCAGATAGAACTTTTTATAATTCTAGGGTAACGACATGGTTATATTAGTCTTAATTACAGTATCTCATATTACTATACAGATCAACACAGCCCAAGAAGTCATGCCGCGGATTAAATGGGTGGATTTTCTCTAACAAATAAGCAATATTTGCTACGTTGGTCATGTTCTATAATATTTCAAGTAATTGCAGACTTTTTACGCCCCGGTGGAGATTATTTAGATCAATTAGGAGGAGTGTGGCTTCGACCCTTCTTGTCAGGGCTATCTCCAGCTAAGAAAGATACAGCGTTTCACCAGGTTAATGGAGATAATTACATAAAATACAATTTCATCCCACCCAGAGTCTTCTGTGCTGCTGCAGCTTTCAAACTAGATACATGTATAGCAATCGAAAGTCCCGGGTTCCAATTAGCAAAAGGAAAAAAATATTACAATGTCCTCATACTTCAAAGAATAGTACTTCGACGTTGTTAACAACAACGACGTCATCAGTAAGTAACCCTAATGGCATCAGCAACGGCAATAAAATCATCATCATCCTTACTTTTATCACCACCACAACCAATAGATCTAATAAAATACTATCATCGTTATCAAAAGCAGTGACACCATAAATTAGCATCATCAATATTATATATTTTTTAGAACCCCAAAAAGACATTATCATCATCATCATTGTTGAAAAGGTAGAATAGGTTGGGGAGTCTTGATTAATTTTAAGTCAGTAAACATGAATACATGTATTTTTTCTCTGTTTCTCAAACCACATCATCATCATCATCATCATCATCATCATCATCATC
>NW_004797549.1:300373-306388 GCF_000002075.1 Aplysia californica
GAACCACCGTTATGTTTTTCAAATTCGAAAGTTAAGTGGTTCAGAAGTTTAATACGGGGTGCCCACTGCGGCTGGATCGGGCCGATCGTCCGACTAGGTCGCTTGAAACTGAAAACAAACACGTTCGTTTTTTAGGCGACCGAGTCGGGCGATCCTATCAGAAGTGGGCACCCCGTATTACGCTACCAAAGTGACAAACTTCTCAAATATAATATATAGATAAAAGAAAGCAGAGTATCACGTACAGCTGCTGAAAAGGTCTTCCGCCCCTCCTTGGCAGCCTTCTTGCTCACAGTGCAGCCTCCAGAGACCCACGCGCACGTCTGTGTTCTCCATCCAGCCAGGGCAAGCTATACTGATGACGTGGAACACAAGGCCAATAAATAGGCCTATGGGGCTCCAGCCCCACACCACCGTCTTGTCAGACGCGTCGAACATTGCTTTCTGTCTTCTCTGAAAAGTAAGAAGGGTTTTTTGTTGATGTTGTTGTTCTTTTAAGAATGAGTAATTGAATTCATTGCGGATTGAAGGAACGTATAAGTAGCTTTAATAAAGAGTTCTGCGGTACTTGCAGCACGATTATTGTTCATATAGCTGCTGAAGATTCCAGTAGTTGTTGTTGAGTAAAGAGATGTGCTTCTACAGACCAATGGTTATTTGGAGCTGGGAAAAAGTAGCACAGACAGACTGAAACAACCAGGGGCGAAGGCTGACTTGTTTGACAGGGTAATCAAAGTGAGACAGGACCAGGTAGGCCTTGGAGATATCACACAAGAATCTTACTCGAGACGGCAACACTGAGCTGTGAAGAATGAAACCAAATCCTGAATTCATGTTGTATGCATGTTCAACCGCTAAAATAATCGGGAAAGTATCTAATTAAATTTGTATTCTAATTAACATTACATTTAACTTTAGATGTGAATACACAAACACAAAGGAAAGAAGCAGAGATGTCAGTACTACATGTTATATCGGTGAGTCTAAACTCTTTGTTAGAACATGACAATTATCTATTTTTTAAATTTCACATTTGGCTGTTTTTGTCTAGCTCTTCGAGGCCAGGAGCCGGTGTCATAATCGAGGTCACGATCTGATTATAGGACGGTAAAAAGTCGAGGAAAAAAACAGGTACTCACAGCAATCAAGATATTATTAGGAGTTAGTTCACGTCATATTTGTCAGGTAGACTCGACTAGTGTATTAGTTCACTGACATAATCAGTGGTTGTAACTGCTTATAACTGTGGCCCGAAAGGAAAGAACAGGGTATATGTGGCAATGAAACAGTTTTGAGTGCTGTGCATGTTCCCTCCAACTCTTCTGGTAGACTCTTCCAGCCTCACTTTAAGCTTTTTTAATCAAAGCTTGTGAAGGCTTATTTAGTGTCTCGAGAGGTGTGAAAAGGCTATTTCTGTGGCAATGAAACAGTTTTGAATGTTAGGCAGACTGTTCAATGGTGATTATGAACGTCTTTTTACATTTGTTTTATGATGTGAATTTAACTGCGACAATGTTTCAAAATTAGGAAGGGAAGCAGTGATTATTTGACCCCCGCCTCCTTCATTCGCAAATATATCGACGTGTACTCAAGGTAAATTGAGAGGAAGGTGGTGCTGAGAGTGGGCGATGGATGTCAGACCCAGTAGTGATTGCCTCAGGACTGCCACAAGGATCAGCATTATCACCGGTTCTGTTCAACATATATACATCCAAAATTGACAGGATCTTGGTAAGTGGAGCAGGAAGAATCTTCACCTTTGCAGATCATGTGATGGTCTACGGACAAGGTCGCGATAGGCTTGCGGTTGGACGGATGCTACAGGATAGGCTGAACAAGGTCGCAGATTTGTGTGAGGAATACAAAGCAGTCTTCAATCCAGGCAAAGCACAGGTCATCTGGTGCACACTCAACAATCGTATTGTGAAAGATCCTACGCCTCCAATTGTGTTTGACCACTTTCTCAAAGACAGACAGCATGAGCTGAAGTACCTGGGAATCACTCTGGACAGGACACTTTCGTTCCGAGGACATATTGACAATGTTGCTGTCAGGGCTCAGAAGGGCATCAATGTAGTGAAGAGGCACCTTTTGCATGGCAACCTGGGCAGCATCAAAGGAAACAGGATCAAACGGGGCAGCTCATGGATGGCAGGAGACGAAGACTCCTTGAGGAAAGTTTGTGGCATCGATGAAATATGCTGTGGAAAGGAGTGGTTTGAACTGATCCCCGATTGCAGAAGCCTGGCCAACGTTCACATCACTATGGGTCGTGAAAGACGGGAATGTGCTGCTGTCATTAACGACAATGATATACGACAGTTAATTGAGGAGCATTCCAAGCCAGAGGACCCAGTGATCTAAACGGATGAATCAGTCAGGAGGGGTGAGAGAAGTGGATGGGATTTTGTGTTGTACAGTGGGAACAAAATGGTCCATGGCATGTCAGGGGCCATAGAAAGAACAACTTCAAGCATGAAAATGGAGATTGAGGCCGTAACAAGAGCGCTTGGATGGCTTCACAATACAAGACCAAGAACAACTCATCTCTTCATTGTCACGGACTCCCAGAGCATCTTGCGAAGGGTTGAGAAAGGGCTTCTTCGGAGTAAATGGATGAACCCCATACAACACTCATCACTCAGAGCCATCACGTGGATATTCTGTCCTGGGCACTCTGGAGTGAAAGGCAATGAGGAGGCTGATAGGCTGGCAGGCAGTGCCGTGGTTGATGGTGAGGTGAAATTTGACAAAGGAGAAGTGTTGAAAACCCTGGAGAAAAAAGTTGCGGGATGAAGAAGACAAGGAGACAGCAGAACACCACACAATCACTAGGATGTGGGAAATTAGGATAGAGAGGGGAGAAGGAAAAAAGGAACGATTATCTGGAAAGGAAAGACGTCGCCATAATCAGAACAATCAGTATGGATACCTTGCAGGCTTTGGTGCTTTGGGGGGGGGGGGGGACTGAGCACTTATGGACCTGTCCGGTGTGCAATGACGTTGTTGCCCAGGACAGGTAATACCGGTAATACAAGGTAAATTGATATTTTTTTTAATCCACGTAATGACAAGTGAACAAGCTTTAATATGATACCAATAAATCTACATGCCCAAAAATTGACGAGAGCCTGATTCCACCACGCTGCCTCTCTCTCTCTCTCTCTCTCACACACACACACACACACACACACACACACACATATATATATATATATATATATATATATATATATATATATATATATATATATATATATATATATATATATATATACGCTTCGCCACTGGAAACAACAGAGCGAAGGTAAAGAAGTAGGATCTACCATTAGATTAGATTTATTGGTAAGTTAATACCGAGTGTATAAATAAGAGGACCCATTTAAAGGGCAATAGCTCAGTTATCATTGGACCACTTTCAACAAAACTTCGCAGAAATAAAACACAGCTATGAGTACGTTTGATTTGTGAATATATAAGAAATCAATTCAAATTTTCCTGAAATATCAATTTTTAACAATTTCAACCATAATTGAGTGAAACACAAAACCTCTTTAAAATCAATCAAATTGTTCCATTTCAAATAGTCACTATGTGTGAGGTGAAAAATAAATTGTTATATAATTGATATTGCCAAATATACTCAGAGCGTGATAGCTATTGAAATCTCCAACAAATGTTGACCATTTCTCTCATTACAAACTCCAATATGCCTCCGGAAATTTCGAATAACCTCCTGGCATGTTTCTGGGTCGATTCTTTGAACGCCATATTCAACATTGAGTTCTAACTCTTCGGTTGTATGTGGGTTGTTTTCGTAGACTCTATCCTTCAAACAATAAATCAATAAATAAATAATTGAAATGGCTCAAGTTAAGGGAAATGTGGTGACCATTCATTTGTAAACTTTCGGCTTATAAGGCGTTCTCTAAACCTTTCTTACAACAGCACAAGAGCCACTCTTGACGGGTGGGATGTGGCCCTACCCCACTTGAACCAGGCTTCTACAGTTTAACGCCCCCTCCCCAAATTTCTACACAACCTTTCTAAGCACAATGAAATATCCAACTGATGTGACTGTCGTGGTTTTACCGTATTCATTTTCTTGAAACCAGAAGAAGTCGATCAATGAAACTAAGACAAATATGAACACTTGATAGCTTCAAAAGACATCTTAAACATTTTCTGTTCCTACAGGCCTATCCTTCATAAGCTTTTAACGTTATCTTTCATTATATTTGTTCTGTTCCTATGTCTGGATGAAAATAGTGTGTGTGTGTGTGTGTGTGTGTGTGTGTGTGTGTGTGTGTGTGTGTGTGTGTGTGTGTGTGTGTGTGTGTGTGTGTGTGTGTGTGTGTGTGTGCATTAAAGTATATTGCTTGAGAAGAAAGGAAGTAGTAAGAAAGGTTTTTGAAAAAATAGGTATTCCAATGTAAAGCGCATTGAGCTACTTTTCTGGAAATGCGCTATATAAATGTTATATATTATTTTTTATTTTTTAAAATTAAAACTTTGCGTTTTACCCAATTTTGATTGAAATTTAAAAACTTTAATATTTCTCGAAAGTGTTGATTGATTTTCTTGATATTTACCAACTTGATGTCCTGATGGTTGAAGTTTATTTGCTCGAAGTTTTGTTAGAGTTAGTGAGAAGGTGAACAAGTTATTGCCCTTTAAGTGAGTCCTCTTTTTTTTAGACACTCTGTTCAAGGACAAGATAGAGGAGAGATAACGACGATAGATGTTGGATAGGAATATATAGCAAACCACACCAGAGCACCCGTCAACCAACTACGAATGACGTAAAGGATATGAAAGTGAGAAAGAATGAAAGGCGGAAGAAAATAAGGAAAAAAGAAGGAAACTTAGATTTGTAGGACGGATGAAGATATCGGGGTATGGGGAACCAATTTATTGGATAATGAACTGGATGATTAAATCAACCCATTTTTTAAAAGATGGGGTTGGCTTAATAAAGCCTAAAGCATTTTGGAAAAGAAAGATTGGATGATCAAGAGAGAAATAAACAGAGAATGAAATAGATTTTGAGTAAACATATTATTATAGACATATGCACTTATTATAATCAAAAGCAAGGACCGATTTTTAAAAATAGGAAGGCAAAACTTTTTTCTTTTTATGTTGATGTATCCACGTCCACGTCAAGACATCGTATATCATTAGGGGACGTTCAAAAAGTGTGTATGCAATATTTTGCTTGAAAGCTGATTTACTCTATTATTTTTTATAGTGAATGTAGAACAGCAAAGATCTATAGTATTATGTGCATGTATGTGTGTATGCTTGTTTTTCATGGATATTATGTAAAGCGCATTGAACAATTATTGTAACACGGACTTGCGCGATATAATTGTCATTCATGTATTATTATTATTATAAGTGAACAATGTAATATTACAGGATTTGAGGGGGGGAGGGAGAGGCAAATAAAAGAAAAGTGTAAGAAGGGGGGAGGGGGGCAAAGAGTCCCAGAAAAGGTGAAAGATTGTATTTGAACAGCCCCTTAAGGAAGCAGACTTCGAACCAGCCTGTCCAGGGGCCAAAACCGTGGCTGAGAAGGATAACCATCCTAGATCTCGCAGACAGACCGAGATAGTCTATTATGTACTACTATGTACTCGATAAAAAAATTATCCCCTCTCTAGAACTGAACATCGAGTCTTCTGCGTGTGACGGTGAAGCGTCTAAACGCTACGCCTCAGACTCCGAAAAGGAAAGATTGAAAGAATGAATGATGAAACGAACGCCTGAAGAAAGAATGAAGCCGGATGTCGATAGGATTACAAATAGCCGCGCTAGCACTGGCAAATAATCTGGGTTAAAATGATAAAAATTTTCGTTCTGCTTTTAGCCTATTCATTCAAGATTGTTTTCCATTTCACAGCACAGCCAAGAGTTTAGAGTCATAATAATGGTCTGATTTATGTCAAGCAGGGCGTTATATTCAGAAAAAGACAAACAAACAAACACACACACACACACACACTCACACAC
>NW_004797549.1:310603-318002 GCF_000002075.1 Aplysia californica
TAATAATAATAATAATAATAATAATAATAATACTCGATTAAAAAACATCCATCTTCTGCTGACAACGATGAAGAACCAAGATCTAATATCCTGTACACACTTGACTGCCGCCAATAGAATTCCATTGACTGAATTTGGGCAAGCCAGATTTGATTTTCCTTTTCGCCTCAAAACGAATTCGACAAAATTCAACCGAGACCTTCTGTTTAGTTTTAGTAAGAGTTTTAGTAAGAGTTTTTACGGCACTTGCAACATAATAATAGGTCATATAAGTGTCGAAGTTTAGAGGTGTTACAAGAGAGTAACAAGCACAAAAAAGGAGGGGAGGTAAGGATGATAGCTGTTGGATAGGAAAGAAAGAGCAAACCACACCAGAGCACGTCCTGCCAACCATTCACACTGAGACATTCAAATTTGAACGCGTATGTTTTTCAAGGTCCCGAATCGAATATTATTATGTTGTTTTGGGCCAAAATGGTGGGTGTTTTTTTTACCTTCCAAGAAGGAAACTTTTGTTGTCTCTGGCATAATTTATCTGAATTCAATTGGCATTACGCACTGGGCATATAAAAATAATGACTGCTCTTCAAACGCCGTTAATCTACGCGTTGTGTAGTCTTAAATAGAAATGTAATGTCTCTTACCTCGCACGCAGTTTTCGATTTACATTTCTGTTCGGTATTTTGGAAATCATTTTAAAAGACTAGTATTGAGTTCGATCATGCATGGTTCAAATATAATAGTATATGTTTGTTTTTTTCCGGGGTTTTTTGGGGGGTCTTTTTTTCTTCTTTCTTCTTCTTGTAGGGGGGTGATTATACTTAACTTTTTTCTTTTTTCTCAGTGAAAGGAATTTTCGGTTAGTTGTCGTTTCACCTCGATATCGGACTGCACAATTTGTTGATATTTACTATTCCAACTGCGTTAAAATTCTGGGACAGGATAACGTATCAGAACTTGGAATGAAATTTAGACATACGATAGGGCAATTTCCGTGATATATTGTTTAGATAAACGATTGGAAGGAGAAAATAATTGTGAAAAAAAAATATGACAGAGATTATTATTATTATTCTCACCGTGATATTCAATACTTTTGGTGTCATACCATTTATTCCAAAACACGTTTACCTTTACTGTGATACTGATATATTCATATATCGATTTTTAAAAAAAAACACGCTTTTTCTGATTATATCAACTTCAACAGACATACATGAGATTTGCTACATATCGATTTTTATAAAAAAACACGCTTTTTCTGATTATATCAACTTCAACAGACATACATGAGATTTGCTACAGATGTTTACTATTACTACAACAACTACTGCCACAGCTACTACTACTACTACTACTACTACTACTACTACTACTACTACTACTACTACTACAACTACTGCCACAGCTACTACTACTACTACTACTACTACTACTACTACTACTACTACTACTACTACTACTACTACTACTACTACTACTACTACTACTACTACTACTACTACTACAACTACTACTACTACTACTACTACTACTACTACTACTACTACTACTACTACTACTACTACTACTACTACTACTACTACTACTACTACTGCTAAGCTTCTTCAACCACCTGATGCTACGAATGTGCTTGAACACAGCTACTGCGCCCGCTCCTTTTACTATTTTGTCGAAAAAGAAGACGTTCTATTGAGAGAGAGAGGTTTCTTTAATACTGACTAAAGTACATAATATTGTGTATTTCAGTTTTGCAGGTTTCGGCAGAAGACTACTCTTATTGATTTTAAGACCACCGAGAGATGTTTTATTATCTGCGCAACTTGCACATGGGGCCTTCAAGATTTTTCACCCTTATCAGAGACATCTCCCTTAAACCTTCTGATACAACGGATACATTCAGTAGGACCAACAGAAGAAAAATATCCACAGGTAAGCTTTGAAGAGTTTGCATATGGCACTACATTGTGGATAAAAGCCAAACATGCCACCGAAAAACAGAGCCAAAAAGAAGATCGCATTCATTAACAAAACTAACAAAAAGCTAACGTCTCAACTGATATGAAGAAGATATCAACAAAGCCCAAGCAATTTTAAAATGCTGTTTCTAGACCTGTTGATAAACGGAACAAAATATGTCCATACTACAAAATCAGTAAAATATCTAGATTCGAAAAATATAATTTCAGGAAAAAGCACATTTTTCATTTTGAAATATACGACAGGATAAAGAGGAGGGGGGGGGGATAATCATAATTTTTTAGAGAGAAATAGAAAATATAATATGTACACTATACTAAAAAAATGCTTTTATGGAAATAATAGAGAGATTAGGTGGACCAACACTAAAGCATTATTTTTAAAGAGAGAAGACAAATACACATCAATTAAACATATTAAATTAAACATATGGATTATATACCATTAAAAGTCAGTATTCCGCCGATGGAACCGAGGAAGATGAACGCACTGGGTCAGGTTTCTATGTTGAAAAGACTAACATATTGGTCATATTCACGAATGACAGATTCTACGTCTATTTTTACGGCCGAACTGCACTGTCTCCAGTTGGGTTCCGAGGCCGTTGACCCCTGGACACAAGACTAAACGGGTGCGTTGATGTGCTGAGCTCTTGGAGACTTTGTTGAGGACACGAACTCTGATCCTCAGATGCTCTCCTTCAATTTGTGGCATGACAGATGCAAAACCTTTCTTTTTTTGATTTACAAACAAACTTACAGTACTTTTTAACTCCCCTTCGTATTTAATGCCCCATTCGAAACAAGTCAGGCTACATAGGAGACGAGTTTCCGACATTCCTGTCAGGACCAACAGAGCTGAAAGTGGTACAACATCTAAGCCGAAAGATGGTGAAAAATCCTCTGGGGAATCGAACTCGGGTCCCCTTTGTGCGACGGCAAAGCTCCTAATCGCTGTGTTACAGATAACGGCTGCACTTGTGTAATATGAATGGGAAAATGAAAAATAAAATTCAGTTGTCTCACTCATTTACCTTCCCTTGCTTATGGATAGGTACAATACCAGATGAGAGTCATTCAACAGATAAAACTCCATTGTCAGAAACGTTCTATTACGGGGAGGAAAGAAGGCAAAGTCTCAGAGAGAAAACTGTTGACAACTGTCTTTCTTTCTCTGGGCGTACCAGCGTATGTGATGTAGAGGCTAGATTTCTATTCGCTACGCCGTCGCTGCACGTTGCTTTCCTCTCAGCTCGTTCTGGCCCTTAAAAAAGGTAAATTCCTAGCAGCGTGCCTCCCAATTTTTTTTCAATTTTATTTCTAATTTCTCGATAGTCATAATTTGGACTACTGTCAAATGTTGTCTCTGAAGCAAAGTTAAATTCATCATCATCATCATTGCCTTTCTCACCCTGCACCAGGGTATAGGCCACGGACAAACACCTTCCACCTTTCTCTATCCTGGGATAGCCTCTTGATGTTATTCCATATTTTCTTCCCACTTTTCTGTACATCGATTTCTGGGATTCTTCTCCAGGTTCCACGAGGTCTTCCCCTTGATCTCTTGCCCTGTGGGTTCCAATCCAAAACTTTCTTTGTTATGCTGCTGCCTGACTTCCTGAGAGTATATCCAATCCATCGCCACCACCTTCTTTCTACCTCATCTCTGACTGGGATCTGTCTTGTTTTCCTTAACACTTCCACATTGGTCTGTCCATCTGATCCTCAGTCGCTTTCTTAGACACCTGTTCAAGAAAACCTGGATCCTCTTTATGCAAATTTGTGATGCGTTCCATGTCTCACATCCATACAACAGGACCGACTTCACGTTTGAATTGAAAATCCTCAGCTTTGTTCGAAGTGCGATATCTCTGGTCTTCCAAATCATATCCAAAGATATGAAAGCAGCCTGTGCTTTTCCAATACGGGACTTTACTTCAGCACCTGTTCCTCCCACTCTGTCAATTATACTCCCAAGATAGCAGAAGGACTCAACGTTTTCTTGTGCTTTTCCTTCTATTGTGACCTGCTCCTTTCGTTGTGCATCTGTCCTTAGGACCTTTGACTTTCCGGGGTGGATCCTCAATCCAACAGACTCCGATAGACTGTTTAACTCTGAAGTCTTTGCTTGCAAATGTTCCTGGGTGTGCGACAGAAGCGCCAAGTGCCAATGTTAAATTAGTGTAGATAAAAAAGAAATGAAAGTTGTAAAGTATCTAAACAGTTTTAATGCAAAAGACCTGAAATTTTAATAGCCCGTTGAAACAATCTTTTCTCCTTTGCAACGTGATTTCAGCTTCCACAGCCACATTTCGATTGCACAACGGTAGTCTGCTCTCGGTATGCTCCGCATCTCTCAATTGACAGCTTTTGATAGGCCCTGAATGCGTTCAAAATTTTTGTCCAGCAATTTTATCTGTCGGAATAGGAAATAAACAAAAGTCACAGAGAGTAAAGTCTGGGCTGTAGGCTGGATGGAACAAAACGTATGGCCCTTGTCTTGTGTTGAGCCTGTTGCCGATAGGTATTGAGCTAGAGAATCGGCTGACCTTTGGTTTCTGCTCATTTTTCAAATGGGGCAGTACTTTTTGCACATAGCTAGTAGTAGCCATGGTAGTATTTTGTGGCTTGACACCATCCACAAGTAGACCTTTGCAGTTGAAAGAGAGTAAAAGTCTTCTTTCTCCTTTGAAATTCTGGACGCAAAACTACTGATCCGTCTCCGTTTTTTCCTCTATCCTCATTCTTTTGAGCCGTTTTGATGGAATTTCGAAAAAGGTTATCCATGTTTCGTTTCCCAAGACATTGTGCCTGTAATTTTTTTAGGCCCATGGGTTCAAGCTTGTTGAGCTATTCCTAGGCACATTTCATTCTCTCTCTTTAATGTCTCTCAGTTAGCAAATTGGGTGCCCAGGGGGGCACACACTTTTTTCATTTGAAGTTTTCCTCGAATAATCTTGATCATCGACCCTAAAGTCTACACATGTCCATACGTTCCAGTACATAAGTATTGGGATCTTGCGCAGTATGGTGCTAGATAACATCAACAGTTTTCTCGTTCACAGAGAAATGTGGGTGGCCAGAACGTAGGTCATCAAAAACAATGTTTCACTCTTCACCACAACTATCTTACGAAGTAATAAAATGTATTATAATATACGAGGGGGTTCAATAAGTCTTTGGTCTGAGTATGAATGAACCATGGTAGATTGATGAAATGTTGTTAGCCTTTAGACACTTTCTTTGGTAAACATCGTGCAAAGTATATGGAACATCTGACAATAACAAAGCACTAGTCAGCGTGTTCAATTAAAACATGCGCAAAACATTTGTTTTTCTTTGTTGAAACTGTGCCATGGAGGCTGTTGAATATCGCTCAGTTATCAAGTTTTTACACTTGCAAGAAAAATCCCCTTTGGACATTTTTCAAGAAATGGTCCAAGTTTATGGTGACAAATGTCTTGGTTATAATACTGTGACATGCTGGGTAAGAAAATTCAAATCTGGATTCATGTCGGTGATGGATGAAGATCTTGAAGGGCGCCAATCCTTTGTGGTAACTCAAGAAAAAGAATGCATGATGAAGAAACCGGTTCTACAAGACCGACGTTTAACTGTCAAACAGCTCTCATGTGAAATAAGAATCAGTTTAGGGTCAATTGACATGAATCTCCATGACCATCTTAACACGAATAAGGCGTCTGTTGTGTGGGTACCCCGCCTTTTGACAAGTGAGCAAAAGAAGCAGAGGGTTGAGTTCTGCAAAATTCTCCTTCGAATTGAGTCCAATGACACACGTGGTGACTATGGTTTGAACATGGACTTATCATTTTGATTCAGAAAAAAATTGTCCTCCATGCAATTTAAAACCCCTTCTCCTCCACCATTAAAGAAGGCAAAGGTAACACCGTCAAGTGGAAAAGTCATGCTGCCATGTTTCTAGGATTGTGAAGGTATCATCTTTTCTGGCTACCTGGAAAAGGGAAAAACAGTCACAGAAGACTACTACTCGGGTTTGCAGATAAAATTGCGGTCTGAATTGGTGAGAAAAAGGCGTGGTAAACTGCGTAACGGGTCCTCCTATTGCATGACAACGCCCCTGCGCACAGGGCACAACAAACAGTCCAGACTAAAGAACAGTTCGGCTTTGGAATCCTGCCACACCCAGCTTATTCACCAGACCCAGCCCCTTTAGACTTTTTTCTGTTTCCTAATTTTTTTTTAATCACTGAAAGGGCGTCGTTTTCAAGACAACGAGGACACCGTTGAAGCTATTGAGGACTGGTTAGGGGCCCATTTTGGGTCATTTTTCTCTCAAGGACTTTTGAAGTTTAAAGAGAGGTGGTAGAAATGTGCCACTCTGCGTGGTGACTATGTAGAGAAATAAAGGTATGTGTGCCAAGTTACAAAGTTCTATCTCTATTTCTTCATATTTAAACCAAAGACTTCTTGACACCCCCCCCCCCTCGTATGAACAATCAAATTCTCCCCAAACACTACAAGCTTTTCTAAATTTTCTTTGGCAATCTGCCAAGAGTGTAATACATAAATATTGTAAAATAAAAGTTTTCTTTCGGGAACTTTGTCTTGTTTCCTCCAGAACGCAAACCTTCTTTTGGTTTTGAAGTCATAAGATGATCAAGAGTGACGTCACGTGAAACTAATATGGTTTTTGCAGAACAGACATGTTACTGATTAAAAACGGAATTGTTTGTGTCGTTTTTCTGACTGAAGTCAATACCTTAGACATTAGGGGATAGCTTCCATTACTTTCTGTTCTACCCTCATAGATATGTCACCAGCATGATATTATTATGTTTATGACCCTCGTCTGATATTAGAAAATGTAATATTTTGATGGGCAAAAAGACCAACGAGCCAAGAAGATAACAAATTGAGACTGCTAACCTCTTCGTCCTGTAACGTTGATAGGAAAGCATCTTGATTTTAAAAAAAGGGGGTAGAATTACATCTTTAACACTTTTCAGCATACTGCTGTGGATTTTTGAGGATTTTATGCAGCTTTGGTGGTTTGTCTGTTAAAACATTATCTGATCTCGTCTGTCGTAAGGATCGAGTTAAGCCTATTATTCCACAAACCTCCCAAAAGCTATAACGTATCAGGAAGCTGAAAACATTTTGGTTGAACAGGTTTTTGGAATAGCAGATTCGACAGAAAAGTATCATTCTGCGCCAGGTCTTCTCTGTACCCAGACATGCCATATCAAGCTGAGGGCCGAACCATGCAAAGAGGAAACGTTTGGGGGAAATTTGTAGTATGATGATAATAATGCCTTGCAAACTCCTAAGTGGGAGAAAGAGCGAGAGCGAGATAGGGTTTGGGTGATAGAAAGCGAGAGAGAGAGAGAGAGAGAGAGAGAGAGAGAGAGAGAGAGAGAGAGAGAGATGCAAAGAGAGAC
>NW_004797549.1:323496-330439 GCF_000002075.1 Aplysia californica
GCAAATGGACGAATACATTATCGTGTCGCTCTGTGGTCTGTCTGTTGTCAGCTGAGCTGTGCGACGCGTCAGACGTGCTTTTCAACAGTGTTATAAAACATGTCTAGCATACAACCTCGCTTCGCGTTTATTTTCCTCTGAAATTCTTCATAAGTCATCAAAATCAGCACGAAGTAAGTATTATTAGCTGGTTTACTATTAGATATTGATGCTAGCATCAACACTTGACCACAAAATCCCAAGAAATGCACTTTATCATACATTAAAATTTCGAATCGAGGGGTTGACCTAGTTTCGACAGTGTTTACATTCGTGGGCCTGTGTGCTTTTAGGCTTGAATCTAGATCTATATTGATAATTGAGGAGTTGAGACGCAGAGGGATGCCTAGATTATAGATATGGATAATAATAATGTATATCCGATCTAGATCTAGATCTAGATTTAAACCATTCACCGCAGAATCTATCTAAATCTAGACCAAGATCTATCTGAATATCTGATGCGGAGTGTCCGTAGACAGATCTTGAAACAATGGCTAAGTAAAGATGAAAGAAAATCGTACAGTATGAGGAGGTTGGAATTATGAAAGAAGGAATTAACAGACACAGACGCCAACGCACAATGCGGCTGTTCTGACACGCAGACAACACACGCGCTAGGCGAGATACAGGTCAGACCTACAGAGCCACTCTGGGACCAGCCTAAGACTAAGAGGAAAGGGGGTCTGATGTCTTGACCGTTGTTACACTGAGAGCGCTAAGCAATGATAAAGTCGACCGTTCACTCAGCTGGATGTTAATGACTGACGCTTCGTGAACTAGGGCAAGAGAGAGCCCAACACAAGAGTGAACTCAAGTCTACAAACGTAAGTCAGGTCATGATGGGGTACAAAGAGAAGTTTACTCCCATTTATGTAAGCCATTACAAGGGTTATGTATATATCTTGACCAGCCATGCCAATCTTTTACCACTGATCAAGACATGTAAACCGTAGTCTCCTTACATCCACACTTAAACACACACACACACACACACACACACACACACACACACACACACACACACACACACACACACACACCACACACCACACACACACAAATATACACACGCGTACACACACTCGCCACCGAACCCCCCCCCCCTTAACTTTTCAATCTAAAGAGGATATTAAGTCCATTCTGTCATACGAACACAAACGAAACTATGGCCAGAAAACAGTAAATAGATATTCTATATTTCGGACAACACGACAAATAGCAGTTATAATTTTTCCATTTTAGCGGTACTTTAAAAGAGAGGCTGAAATCTTCAGCGTGTCTTAACAATCAAATGTCAGGTTTCCTTGGAAATACAGTTTAAAGGGGAAAAAATAGCTTATCGGGGCGAAATGAAATCTGACAACGTTATTTGTATTTAACTATTTGGGCTGGGTTTTTTGTTGCCTTTTTTTCAGTGGAAGGAGGTAAGATTAGGTTTTGAATGACTTACTGGACGATACCTTTCGCCTTTAAACCATCTAAATTTCATATAATTGGTTTTTATGGATCGATTGCACACAAAAAACTACTTGTACAAATAGGAATAATGTATTTCTCAGACTGGTTTCGTATGTTCATGTGATGAAGAATCAAAAGAAATCGACACGAGATAAACTGTAGACGCCGTGCCCAAAAAAAAGGAGCGTTCTTTCATCCTTTTTTTTCTTTCTTTCTTTCTTTCTTTCTTACTTTCTTTCTTGCTTTATTTGTTTATTTTTTAATCTTTTCTATTATTCATTTATTTGTTTATTTGTTTATTTTTGTTTATTTATTTATTTATCATTTGGCTGGGGATTCGAAAAGTTAAGGGGTAAAGTTCTGATTATAAAATAAATGTGACGTATTGGTGCAGATGCAAAAAGAAAAAAATAAGATAAATTACATGAATTTGATTGAAATCATGTCAACGGATACCCTTCGGTCCTATAGGTTGTCTAGTTTACTTTTGCAGGAACATCGAGCAGTTACTGATTAATTATCGACAAGTGATAAATGATTCGCTGACGAGCACTAAATGGCGGTAGAGCCAAACAGGTGCTGGAAGCGACGGCACCTGCCGAGATATTATCAATGGATGCTAATTTAGCTGAAAAGAAAAATAACCAGTCTTCAGCATATATTACTGCTGTAAAGGGTTTCTCTCTCTCTCTCTCTCTCTCTCTCTCTCTCTCTCTCTCTCTCTCTCTCTCAACGACACGATTTAGATAATTTAGGAAGCAGAATTCCAACCCTGTCTGTCAGGCCAACCAGGCCAGAGAGGGACACAACATGGCAGCAGAAAGACCGAGATACTCGATAAAAAATCTCTCACCATTCGGGGATGAAACTCGGGCCTCCTGTGTACAACAACAAAGTGCGCAACATAAAAAACTTATTTTACAATGTATGATTTACTGGGCTCTTTGGTTGCTACAAACCATGCTGCTCTCAAAGTCCTCCAGATGCAATGAGTGTGGCATCGTGGTGAAATCAGGCGCTCGACCGAAATAATAAAACCGATATATCCAACTTCTCTGCCGCCCGATGGACAATGTTTGCTGATTTTTTTTCGTTCTTGTGTTTTGAAATATTCCTGCTTGAGTTTTACTGGGAAAACGTTGATAAAAGGCGCAAAAATATAACTGCAGTTTCCAAGAAGATTTCGACTTTGGGAGTCCTGTAAGTCTCAAGTTCTCACATGAATTTGGAATAGATCAAGACAGTTTTTCATCCTGGGTTCTTCATGAGCAAGCAATGCACAGTCGTCGGCAAAGAGTAGTCGCATACATGCTTCAGGCTTGATTTTGTTTTTCCGTCCTCAACATACGAGAGTTGAAGCCTTTACCGTCCAGTCTGTACCTGATATCAAAATCAGAAGGGTAGCTCTGTAATGCTTGATGCATCATCGCTGAGAACGTGATGTTGAAAAATATTAATGCCAACACGCAGCCCTGCCTCACTTCTTTTGTCGCACAAAAGGTTGCAGATATATCAACATTGCTCTCGACATCGGCTTCTATGCCACGTGTATCTTTTCTCAAATTCTCATTCTCATCTTTGACGTACTTAGAATCACTAGTCGAGAAGGGGTGAATGAAGTACCCAAACAAAATGGACCATAGATGCAACGTAGGCTCACCACGGGGCTTATGAATTGTGTTTGTATACGTCCACCAGGGGCGGCTCGTGGGTCTAAAAAGTGGGCGTGCACAATTAAGCTATCTTAGGCTGAAGATAATCAAGGGCATAGTAAATGGGATGCTGTATAATTTTAGGATCTTTGGGTTGGTGAAGGAAGACCTTGTGCTTTTATTTTCATTCTTTTTGCTTGTGGTTTTGACTTCTAGAACTATATCTGTTTGTTAGCTAAACGTCAATTTCATTCATCCTGCATTAGAACTGAACACTCAAGTAATACCGTTCCCCACTCCACTATTAAACCGTTCAAAACACAACTCATAGGGCGGTAACTTAAGTATGTCACGTTCACCTCCCTCAGGTTCACGGTCACAGAGTCACTTAAATAGCGACAAGACAATGAACCAAATCACAATTCACTTGAGAGCTCGGCTGGATTGCTCCGGGGCCCACATAATTTTGGCATGAAATAGTGCACAGTCTATGGCGTTCATTTTTAGATTGCCTACTGAAGGCTATGTTTCAGCGCTATTCGGCAGGAGCACATTTGAGATGTGCCGTCTTATTAATATTAATGTACCGCCAAACTCACTACAATTGTCGTCATCGCTTGGGTTATCCCAAAGAGCGATTTATAGGTCAAGTTTCCACTGTTGACTATCCTGTTATGTTTAGATACAGCGCATGAACTTAGGCATGGCATAGTAGGTGTTTTACGGCGCTATAGAATAGAAATGACAGTTACGGCGCCAGCGAGGGCCTTGTTTTGATATAATATTTGGCTAGTATTTTTTTCTGGCGTCTTTTATTTTATTATTGTGGGTGCTGTACGTCATAGAACATTAAAACATTTTGGGCGGCACTGCACGACCGTGCTCTATGGACGAACCGCGCCTGACGTTCACTACTGAGTCTCTCTAACCCTTGCCTCAAACCAGTCATTTTTCATTTTCTTTATAATTTCATATGAAAGTTTCCTTTGCAAGACCGTGTTAATCTCGTTTGAATAAGGACTTTGAATTTCTAGCTGAGGATCGCATCACTTTCCTACTTTTCAAAATGAGATCCTGCTTCTCCTGTCCGTGATAAAGGAGCCATAGTTCCAGCAATATTCGTAGAACTATGAGCAATGTGTGGGAGTGTGGATGAGTCATAGCTGTGTGAGAAAAAGTGGGCGTCTAATATGTCTGGCTACAGTAACAGGTGGCAGATGAGATCCGCATGTCTGCTGGGAGGTTGTATTCTTCTGAGCCCGAGTTGGCCCTGGCGGATAAGCTCGAAGTATCCAGTAGCCTAAATGCTCTCAGATGTGTAGCTGGGGGGCTGGCAAAGCAGAGCAGATTCACAATTATTCATCAATCGTAAAGGTATTGGTAAGAGTTTTGAATGTAACAGCACGAAAAGCTTTAAATTTGCTAAAATGTGTGCTCTGTCTTTCGCTACTGTAGATATGTTAATGCACTGTTTATGGACTTTCACATTTTTGCTATTACTTTTACCCACTATTCCCAATACTGATATTGTGATTCGTGGTTCTTTTTTTTTATATCTTCCTCAGAAAGCAAGCAAAATGAATGACAGTTTTGGTGAGTAATGTTGCAGTTTCACATCAAAGGGAGGGGGGAGGAGGAGGGAGGGGAGGAGGAGGGAGGGGAAGAGCAGGAGTTCTTAATTTCAACCCTTTTTTTTCCTCCTATAGACAGATTTGTCGAACTGGCGTCTACGGAGCAAGGATTATATTATATAGGTGCTTTGAATGTGTGCGCAGGGGACCTAGGTTCGAGATTCTCGGTCTTTCTGCTGGGATGTTGTATCCCTCTCAGCCCGGGTTGATCCTGACAGACAAAGTGAAAAGCCTGCCTCCTAAATGATCTAATTTTATATTGTGTCGATGAGAACGTAAAAGACCTTCATTAAAAATAGATTTGGCTTAGGGTAATGGATATCGAGATTTTAAATATAATCCCTCTTTTACATTGTGGGATTGATTTCAGTGCTAAGGTCGTGCCATTACCGCTGCCACTGCTGCTGCTGCTGTTTCAGAAGTGCTTGTATTCCTCTTTGAATCAACATAACATGTAAATGAAATTTCTTATCATCATCATTATCATCATCAGCATCATCATCATCATCATCATCATCATCATCATCATCATCATCATCGGTTGGCGTCAGTAACCTAGAAATCTAGTGGGTTCTTTGGGAAATGCACTTCATGTTATTCGATTGGGTCCAACGTTAAACTCGGAGGTCCTGCTCTCAAGTAACCTATTGGTGTTGATAGGGGATAACCCGTAGGCTACCAGCGCATCATCATCATCATCATCATCATCATCATCATCATCATCATCATCATCATCAGGGCAACCAGACAGGAAGTTTGCTATCCTCCTAGCACCGGCAATGAAATAACGTAGAAAGACCGTAGCGTTGGTGTATATGGCCGAGGCCAATTTCTGGAAGTTACTCTTCTCACTTCTCAGAGTGATTTCCCCTTAGGCAAAACGAAGCTACTGCTCTACTCGAAGATGATGTCAGTTTGGCAAAGTGTTATTTTTATCTTCCTTTACCTGGACTTTGCTTGGGCGGTTTTGGGCGAGTTGTTTTGACCCTATTTATCTTGTTGGTTTGTGAAGATTTTTGAACGGCAATTGTCCAAGTATAGTCCTGAAACTCCTTATATTTTGCCCATTTTTGACCAATATTGAATGAATCTTTTTTCAACTGAAAAGCTTGCATAGTGTTGCTGAAGTCAAGAAAATTTCGTCGTCTGACCTAGGCGGCCGGGCATGGCCGAGATAAAGGAAATGTCCAATAGACTTGGAAGTGGCCAATAGTGCGATCATTTTAAAAGAAATCTAAAGATGAAAAATGGAGCTCAGCTTGAGGAAGAAAAGTGGCAAAGAAGCCAGAGGACAGATTAAAGATGAAAGGGGAAAGGAAGAAACAGAGCGAAAATAAAGATACTCAGATGGGGAAAGAAGACAAAAAGGAAAGAAAAAAGAAAGAGGCCGAAATTAAAATACAGTGAAACACCAAACGAATGGGATTAAAATAAAAGTTACAGAGAATGATCAACGGTGACTTTGGTGACACAGATGAGGATGAAGGTTTTTGAAAAGGCGGGGGAGAAAGCTAAGTGTGCATGTGAGTACGTTTTTTGCTGTTGTTGTTGTTGCTTTGGGTTTGTTTGGGGGTTGTTGTTGTTGGGGGGGGGGGTTGGGGGGGGGTTGTTGTTATTGTTGTTTTTGTTTTTGTTACTGTTGTTGCAGTTTTTGTTTTTTGTTTTTTCTTGAGCTAATCGGTCGACCTGGGTCTATGGAAAAAGGAAATGAGAACCTGGAAACAGACTTACACAAACACTGTTTGAACGAGGTGGGAACGTCATGTACATGTATGCTGTCATGTATGAGTGAAGAGATGGAGATTCATCAAATGCCATGAATCCCGACCTAACGTCACCAATACCGAATCTCTTGACGACAGAACATCAGACTGGCAAGCAGTGTCATCACTTTTTATTGATGGTTTCAACCTTAGGATTCGAGATAATAAAAAGACTTATCAGTTGTGAGTGTGGGTGAGTGTAAGAGGGTGAGTGCCAGTGAGTGAGTATGTGTGTGTGTGTGTGTGTGTGTGTGTGAGAGAGAGAGAGAGAGAGAGAGAGAGAGAGAGAGAGAGAGAGAGAGAGAGAGAGAGAGAGAGAGAGAGAAGAGAGGGGGGTGTTGAAAGATAAGATGAGATAGGATAAGAATGATAATATAAGAAAAGATTGCGGGGTCGC
>NW_004797549.1:330539-335539 GCF_000002075.1 Aplysia californica
GCTCGAGCCTCAGCTTTGTCGGCGGTTATGTCCATGGGAAATTCACTTAACAAGAATTTTCCACGCCACTCAGACCTTCCAGAAATAATCGTTAAACTCGTAGGTTCCACCTCTTAAATTCCTAATAGTGTTGGTAGGGGCGTTAAACGTGTACTTACCATGTCACCAATTTAAAATCAAAATGCTTATTACACTTGGGAAAGACACTTAACATGAATATCCTATTTCGCTCTGTCCTTTTGTTTGGAAATGGACGTTAAACTCGGAGGTCCCGCCTCGCGTTAAAACTAAAGGGCCTACCATATCACCATTTTTAAAAAAATTCAAAATCTGCGTAGATTCTACAGTTACTTGGACTCGCAGTTAGCTCAGTAATTATTACATTAGGTTATTGGGCTATGGTGCAGACAGCCTTGGTTCGAATCCCCAGAGGGAGGGAGGGAGGGGGGGGGTCTTTAACCTTTCGGTCCTTTGTGCAGTTCTCAAGGCTCTTCTCCTACTTGCTCGTTGTTATAGTCGGAAACAGACTTTAAATTTCAATTCAAAAGGTCATGCGCTTGGCGTTTGGAGGACGTACATTCTGGTCTGCCGGCATTTTTTAAGATGCGTCGTTTTTGGACGTAACGTCATTATTCACATACATTTCTCAATTTTGTTTTCTGATCAGAAACTTTAGAATGCTTGCTCCAATTGGAAAGCATGAAATATGCAAATTCGTCTTTCTGATTTGTGTATAATGGTTTGAAATGTGCCGAAAAATTGCTTTTGCTCTGCTGCTGATTTTCTTATCTGAAACTTTAAAAGGCATAAACCATGCTTACTATTAAACATACAAACTGGTGTTTCTGATTTGTCTGAAATGTGTAGAAACATTTCCCTTTGGTCTGCTGCCAATAGGACCCAAAAAAATTATTACATAAGTCTTGGTGGTAGAGATCATGTTTTATCTTACAAGTGAAATTGCCAAGTTGTAATGACGTGTTTCCAAGAGTGATTACAACTGGTAATTTCACAGATAGGATAAATCATGGTCTACCACCATAATGAGTGTAATACATTTCTTATACCATACTAATATCAGCCGTCGTCATAGATCCAGACCAGTAAAGTTTAAATGACAAGCCAAGAGGATTCATTCTATAGTTTCATAAGTATACAACATGGTCATGCCCATCGGAGTCCAAAAGAGGGTTGGAAAAAATCTTGATTGTATTCCTTTGTGTTTCGCCGCGCTAGGTTACATGTTGTGCTGTATGTCGACCTCCGTGAAACTAGCCAAACAAAAACGTAATAAAATAAACATAGGCAAAGCAAGCAGAAACCGTATGATTCAATAGTTGAAAGATTGCATTTATATGACATGTTTTTGTGAGAATAGAGGTGATTTAGATTTTAAACTTTGCAATCAAAACAAACCAAAGGCAGGGAGTCGTTTGCTAGCACAGACTTGCAAGGCTTAGCATTGAACTAAAATCGATTAAAATCAAAGAGGTTATAAATAGAACTAGTGGTCTTAGCTGTGACGTCACGAGTGTCAACATTATGCTACCAGTGCCAGACCTGGACATTAAGTAAAACCCATGAAAGCAAAATCACAGCATGCAAAATTAAATGTCTCCGCAAAACCCTTAACATCACAAGACGAGACAGACAGAGAAATGAAGAAGTAAGATCCACTATCGGCATTGAGTCCTGTCTGCATTACAAAGAAAGAGAGAGAATAAAATTGTTTGGCCACCCGTTACGTATGTCACCTAGCCATCCAGCCTCGAGAGCCTACAACACCAAGCACTCAGGTTATAAAGGAAGAGGAAGGCCACGCAAAAGGTGGTTCGACGGTGTCAAGGAAACCCTGAGAAAACATAACAATGACAACTGAAAGAGCTGCGGAGTTGGCTTACCATAGAAAACTGCATCTCCCCTCGACGCTTTACGGCAACAGAGGATGAAAAAGTAAAAGTAAATGTAAGCTAGCAAGTCTAGGCCTATGCTAGCAAAAGACTACCAGCCTTTAGTTTGTTTTGGTTGCTAAGTTTGAAATCAAAGTTATCTCCATTCTCACGGCAACTTGTCATATAAATGCAGTTTCTTATTTTTTTCGATTTTGAATCGTACGTTTTCTGCTTGCTTTGCCTATGCTTACGTTATTATTGTTTTGCTAAGGGTTTATTTCGCGGAGGAAGGCATACAGATAGCACAACATGTGTAAATTAGGGTTGCTTAAAATAAAGGAAAACATTCCAGATTTTTTCGAATCCTCACTCTGACTCTGAGGGGCATGAACATTTTGTTTTCATGTGAGACTCTTGAATGGATCATCTTGTCCAATTGCCTGGTCATTTGAACTTTGTTGGTCCAGATCTATTTCGCCAGCCGCTGATACCAGTATGGTATAAAAAATGTATTACACTCGTTATGGTGGTAGACCATGATTTTTCCTACTTGTTAAATTCGTGATTACAACTTGGCAATTTCACTCGCAGGATAAATCCTGATCCACCATCACAACTCATGTAATAAAATAGTTTTATAATATGCCTTTAGAGGGTCATGTAACTTCATGGTATTGAAAGAGGCCTGTACACCTTAACACAAATCAAATGTTGAAAATGCTAGTTTGAGCGATGATTGATCACTCCATGAGACCATAGTGATCAAATAAAAGCCCTCTCACTTCTCCCACACAGGGGCGAAGCGTCTATATAATCAAATAATCACTGCTTCCCTTCCTAATTTTGAAACATTGTCGCTGTCAAATTCACCCTTAAACGTAAACCTCTTAAATTAAATGTAAAAAGACGTTCGTAATCGACAATGAGTATGCCTAACATTCAAAACGGTTTCACGGCCACAGAAATAGCCTCCTCACCCCTCTCGGGCCACTCCATAAGCAGTCGCAAGCTTTGATTAAGTAAGCTTAAAGTGAGGCTACAAGAGTCTACCAATAGAGTTGAAGGGAACATGTGCATAGCAGTCATAGCTGTTTTATTGTCACATATACCCTGTTCACCCCTTTGGGGCCACAGTTATAATCAATCACAAGCCCTGATTATGTAAGCTAACTAACACTGGTCGAGTCTACCTCACAGATATGAGGGGAACTAACTCCTAATAATCTCTTGACTGCTACATGTGCTTGTTTTTTTTCCCTCGACTTTTTACCGTCCTATAATCAGATCGTGACCTCGATTATGACACCAGCTCCTGGCCGCGAAATGCTAACAAAAACAGCCAAATGTGAAATTTAAAAAATGATAATTGTCATGTTCTACCAAAGAGTTAGACTCACTGGTAGATCTATAACATATAGATCTAGTACTGACATCTCTGCTTCTTTGCTTTGTGTTTATGTATTCACATCTAAAGTTAAATTTAATTTTAGTTGGAACTGATATTTAATACGATACTTTCCCGATTATTTTGGCGGTTGAACATACCATGTGAATTCCGGAGTTGTTTTCATTCACAACTCAGTCAGCGTTGCCGCCTCGAGTAAGATTCTTGTGTAATATCTACAGGCCATATCTGGTCCCGTTTCACTTTGATTACCCTGTCAAACAAGTCAGCCTTCGCCCCTGCTCCCACGTCTTGTATGACAATATATTTCCATAGGTTAACAATCCCAGTAAGGCAATCATTGGCCCTATTAAATCATAATTCATTTGATAGTGATACGCCCGTGAAAGCAACGTTAGCCTTATCCTTAGGGCTGAGACAAATAGAACTAGAATAATACTTCGCTGGGATTGATTCTCTAGGGATGTTTCCTTATACATGTACATGTATTCGGTTGATATTTGAATTAAATTTGGTTTTAGATGGTAAAAAATAACCCGCAGTTATGAATTTCCTGAACTCTGCGTTGCCTTTAACAGAACTGTTTCTTTGTGTTTGTGGTTGAATGTCTTCTTTCATCACCACTGATGACAGATAATCGATCTTGATAGTGAAATAGAGCCACGGCAACAAACCAAGCTCCAGTTTCTTCAGTCATGATTGGTGTCACGGCGCGCTGGAATCAGGCGTTCGTCTATTTTGGGACATACGGAGTTTCTTGCATAAACCTAAAGCGTGTTGCTTTTGATTTACTTAAAAATACACGTCTGTCTTGAGCAAAAATTGAGATATTTCCGATTGAAGGATGTGGTGATCGTCAGTGTCCGAGATAAAAAAAATAAGCGAGAAAATGGTTGTACATTTTTCATCACTTCCACAGGTTTTGTGCCCTTTATTTTATTTTTTAAAACTGTTCTGTAACGTGCCTGTCGCTACCTTTTCAGTAAAGTCCACTCATAAATGTGTTCTTAAATATGCATAAGTATTGTTAAGCTAAGAAGAAACTAAACAAAAGAATTCGACATAAATTGCGCAAAGGACCGGGAAATAGCGGTTTCTTCGATATCATTGTTTTGATGAGCGCCTGATTTAACTGCGCCTGATTTAACTGCGCCTGATTTAACTGCGATACCACACAGTTTCTTGTTGGCTTCTTCTTGTTGTGGAAGGGGAACTTTTGTCTTCTCGCGTCAGAGAACATAAACCCCATGAAACAAAGACAAACATGAACTTCTTCGTTTCTGGCAGTACTACAAGTACTGGTGCACAGCAGTAGTGTTATCTGCTTTCGGAATTGGTTGGGTGTGAAGCTAAAGGCAGTTTTCTATGTGTTGTTTGTGAAGTTAAAGGTGGTTTTTGTCAGGTTGTTTGAGATGTTAGAGACAGTCTTCTCTGGTCGTTTGCAATGTTAGAGGTAGTGTTCTTTTGTCGGTTAGTGATATTACAGATAGTTTTATGTGGTTGTTTGCGATGCTAAAAGTAGTTTTCTTTGGTCGTTTGTAGTTAGAGGTAGTTTTCTCTTGACGATTGTGATGTTAGATGTAGTTTTCTTTGGGCATCAGTGAATATAGTAGTGTGTTTTTTCTGGTGCTTTCGTTCATGGTGTTGGGATAGTTTCTCTTCAGTTCTCCTAGGTTGCTCGTGATGTTAATTTTTGTTCCAGC
>NW_004797549.1:337183-339340 GCF_000002075.1 Aplysia californica
TCTATCTATCTATCTATCTATCTATCTATCTATCTATCTATCTATCTATCTATCTATCTATCTATCTATCTGTCAGTCTATATTTCTGTTTATCTCATCCCCCGGCCAGTCTCTCTCTCTCTCTCCCTCTCTCTCTCTCTCTCTCTCTCTCTCTCTCTCTCTCTCTCTCTCTCTCTCTCTCTCTCTCTCTCTTTCTATCTTACATTTTATAATACAAAGAAAAGAAACAGTTCCGAAGTTAGTTCTGTCCCCTTTCCTTTAATAGGGCTCGCCTTACTCTACTAAATGACGCATGACTTGGCTCACTTGTTGTTTCGGAAATTTTCTAGGTGAAACAATAAAACAAAACAAATAGTTATCTTATATTCATTTAGTCTCTGACTTACGACAGTAACTCGACAATCAATCATAATTTGGTAACTGATACCATCAATGCGAGTTATTACCGTTCTATTTCTGTTGTCGGGTCATTGCTTTTATGTCATCCAGAAGAGAAATCGATCCATCTGCGGTGTGTGACTTTGATGGTTGCCATATTGTCTTTCTTCTTTATGTCGGCGATCCAGTATTCATGCATTCTTCATTCAGAAGACTGGGTCGAGAGATTTTATTTTTATTTTTGTACTGGTTTAGGATAAGATAAGATAACGTCGGTCGCCTGATAAAACCGTGAATTCCACAAATTTTCGGAAATCGTTTTTTTTTTTTTTTTGTTGCATATTTTGATAGTGCTCGGTGAGACACATGTCCCTGTAAAACAGTTTTTCAATTATCTCAACGCAAACGTGTCATCTGACGTAATAAGAAAATCGTGAATAAACACCGTGCCCCCAAAAGTCGCCTGATGAAACCGTGAATCCCACACCTGTGTGGAATTCACGATCTCATCAGTCGGTTTATGACTCGCGGGGCTGACCGTTGGCGCCGTAAACGCCTCTTTAGACCATTGAAATATGAGCGACTGCGTTGAGCAAACATATTGTCGGTCAGTATTCACGGTTTCCAGGCCAAAGATTATAACTCATGATGTCGACTGCATGCGTTTTGCGGGAAAACCTCTCTGTCACATAATTAAAATGTGTATTTCCTAGATGCAGGACTGGTATTGTTTCACAACGACTGTCAAATTCGAATTATTAATGTGTGTGCCGCCCTTCTAGTAGTAGTTATACAATTTTGATCGTTTGCAAGCTGTTGATTCCAAGTGATGTCGACTGCATGCGTTTTGCGGGAAAACCTCTCTGTCACATAATTAAAATGTGTATTTCCTAGATGCAGGACTGGTATTGTTTCACAACGACTGTCAAATTCGAATTATTAATGTGTGTGCCGCCCTTCTAGTAGTAGTTATACAATTTTGATCGTTTGCAAGCTGTTGATTCCAAGTTAAAACTTCTTTGTTATGTAGCTGCCTGATTTCCAAATGATATGCTCAGTCCAATCTATCTCCACTGCTTTCTTCTGTCTAAAAGTTTTCTGGTCATTACTTCCTCATTGGTGACTCTGTCTGTCCATCTGACCCTGAGCATCTATGTCAGGGTCAAACCAGAGTCACCTGCGCCATTGCTCAGCATGATGCCTATAGAGCTAATGGTGAACGGATGATGTACTTTCTACCCTTATCAATCATGTTATTGAACTGGCATACATAGTATTTCTAAAATTCACAAAACATTCAACTTCTACTTACAATCTGATAACTTCTACCCTTACACTCCCCCTAAACCCCCCCCCCTCCCCCCCGAGGAACACAAACAAAAACCCCTTTCCCCCCCCCCCCCCCGACTTGGTACTAACCCACCCCCTCCCTCACACACACGCAAAAACAGAAACAAAATACATGAAACCTCAAAATAGATCTTTCTCGAGGCCGAATGCGCCATTAACGTTAACTGTTACGTAGCGTTATTAAAGTGGACGCTGAGTATTTGATCACTTTGCATTTTCTGGTGGAAATCGTAGCTAAGAACATCATTATCATACACTCATGATAAAGCTTGTTTGCCCAAAGTATTGTCGAACATATGGAAAAACACACCCGACTGTCCTATACATATATATACATGTCTGTGTGTGTGTGTGTGTGTGTGTGTGTGTGTGTGTGTGTGTGTGTGTGTGTGTGTGTGTGTGTGTGTGTGTGTGTGTGTGTGTGTGTGT
>NW_004797549.1:341470-343016 GCF_000002075.1 Aplysia californica
ATGTGCATTGGGAGTGGCGAGGGGGCATTTTGTTTTGGGTTTTTTTATTTAGATTTGTTTGTAATTTCTTGTTTTATCGTTTTAGAAAAATTAATTCTTTGTTTGAAAAAAAAAGTAAGCTGAAGGTCTTTATGACTCTCATTGGTTAGACTATGGGGTCAGTGTGAACTAATTAATTACGCAGGGGCCTGGCGGTTAGGGCTAAGTAAACAGGAATGGAAACCATAAAATAGTGGGTTCTGGGGTTCGAAGCTTAACTCCATCTGATGTTGCATTCTTGTGAAAGGCGATTTACCCGAATCATCCCACCCGGCTCAGTCATTTCGAAGGAGCTAAAACTCGCAGGTCCTGCCTCTTAAATAATTTTACAATGTTACAAAGATGAGAAAAGGCCTGATTTACTGATTAGATTTATTTTTCGGGGTGGGTGGGGGCTGGGGGTTCTAATCATCTTTCTTTTGTTTTGTTTTTTCTAAATATAAATTCATTTCATAGAGCAGCAAGGCCATGTCAGCGGTACAAAAAAAGATCCCCAAATAACGCTATGAAGCTAGTCAGACGAGGGTTGGTTTTTTTCTCTGTCCTCAGTGGATGCCTTGGTGGTTGAGGACGCGACTTCTGTCGGAAGTCCAGTTACAGGTGAACTTTTTTTTCTTTTTCTGTTTCTTTCTCTCTTTCTTTCTTTCTTTCTTTCTTTCTTTCTTTCTTTCTTTCTTTCTTTCTTTCTTTCTTTCTTTCTTCATTTCTTCCTTTCTTTATTTATTTCTGTCGTTCTTTCGTTCGTTCTTTCTTTCGTTCTTTCTTTCTATACTTATTTGTATCTTTCGTTTTTTCTTTATATTTTCGTTCATTCTTCCATTCTTTCTTTCTTCCTTTCTGTTTTTTCATTCATTATTTCTTTCTTTCTACCCTTGTCCACCTAATTGTCGATAATCTTTTTTTATTTGTTTTTCGTTGTTACGAGTAATATTTTTAGTCAATTCATTTACTTATTGATGTACATTATTCTTCATTCATATGCCAAAACTTTATGAATTTCTTTTTCTGATTCATGTCTCTATCTTTTCATATTGGTCAGTTTTAAGATAGCTGGCACACCTCACTAATATTTTGTAAGTGTTAAACATACCTCCTATCACTGCTGCGTAGCCCTCGTTCTCTCCAGATAACCAGACTCAAGATTGAATCTTTTCACATCAAATGATTCCAAATGACAAACAGCCCAAGATTTTTTATTTTTTATTTTTTTTTTGGGGGGGGGCGGGAGTTGTTTGTCTTTTTGTTTGATTTGTTAAAAATTCTTTTTCTCAAGATGTAACTTGAAAGATATGCATTAAAGGTGCCCCTTGTGAAATCGTTCAGTAGCCTAGTTTGATAGTAGATAACGATACAATTTTTGATGTACCTTCTTTTATTCTCTCCCATTCCTCAACACATCCGACACGAATCCTCAACCCAATGCCCCATCATACCCCCCTCCTCCCCTTTGTCACTCCCACCCATTATCTTTACCTCCTTTTTTTATATCGTATTTACTTCTCGCTTT
>NW_004797549.1:344967-346189 GCF_000002075.1 Aplysia californica
TGTGGAGGGTTTTTGTCTTTAGCTTTGGTTTTGTTTGTTTTGTTGGGGGTTTTTTTCCGTTTATATGTTTTTTGTTTGTTTTTTATATTTCTTTGTTTGTTTCGTTACAGGGAGGGGGGTGTTCTTTACTTGAACAACAGTTGCTTTACTTTAGTTCTGAACTTAATGTTAGTAAGGTGGTTTTCGGTAACAGAGAAAATTACTTGTTTTGATTGTTATCGTTTTGTCATAACCCACATTAACGTCACAAAATAGAATAGTCTGACGTGATGATCGGCTTAGAGAATACTTAGCAAAATTGCTGCACATGGGTATGATTCTTCGGTCGGTTAAGCCCCCTAGAGAGTGCTAAAGTCTCAAAGATTCTCTTATACAAGGCGTTTATCTTGATTTCTATCTCTGCAATCGGAATTAATGGTGCTCACCATATTTCTCGTAATCCGGATACTAACATATTTTAAATTAAAAATAGTGCCAGTCAAGTACACGCTTTGACACGAATCGCACTGGCTGACGGAGAGCTCTGTATTCTTACGGCTAGATCTCTTGGGGAATTCACTACATCACCAGGGGGGTCGACGATTATGTGATTCCTGTCAGATTCTGCTTTATCTGCAGAATAATCTAGAATAGTGAAGATAATTTGGTCGCTTTTAAGCACAAGTGGGCTATCCCAGAAACGCTGTTTTGAGAAAATCGAAGGTAAAGTTTTTCCCCCTTGTTCAGTGTCTTTAAAAGACGAGGAGAGTTTTCTCTATAATCAAACATAATATGTAATTATAATTATTATATACACACCAATGAAATCAAACTTCTTCTATAGGTAGGGCAATGCCCACTTTTGGTGTAGGTCAAGATTTTAGCAACCCCTGAAATCTGGGTTAGCCCGCTTGTCCTTAAAAGCGACCATTTTTTCTAACCAGTTGTCCGATTTGTTATAGGTAGTCTAGTGTTTAGGCTACCAGACTCGTAATCGTAAGGTTGTGAGATCGGGGGTTTTAGCCTCAGGCCAGACATTGTGTCTTTGGGAAATGCACTTTACACGAATTTTTTTCACATCGTACATGTGTGAATGAGTACCTGACTATAGGTAATGAAAGATCCTGTCAATATGTTAGTGACTTGGCTCCTATATAATCACAGCTTGCACTCTATGCTCCCTAGGAAGTTAAGATTGCTTCAAAATGCCATGAAGTCTGCTGGGGGTAATAATGGACTCTAA
>NW_004797549.1:347987-350506 GCF_000002075.1 Aplysia californica
CCACCATTACTAACAACGTCAACTGCAGCAACATAAGGACAATAGCTATAACCAGAAAGCAACAACGACAGCAACCACAACGACAGCAGCAAAAACAACAGATAAACAGCAATTATATTAACATTAGCCACAAGCCATATGACAACAACAACGACAGCATCGACAACAACACCACCACCAACACCAAAAACAAAGCCAATTTTGATTATGACATGCCTGTTTCTTTCACAGAGAACAAAAACTCAATGACCAGAGGTAAGTAGCTTCACAGTATGTTCCGCTCAGGTGAAAAGATCTTCACAATAAGATTTAAGTCTCTTTTGACTCGATATGGGTAGCCTAGTTTTGGCATGTAGATTTTTAAGATACACGCCAAAGCGGTATAAGGTTTGGAGGCTTGCTCTTCACTATTCACGGCATGCTATTACCTGAAGAAATTATGCCCTTTTAACTCTTCGAAAATGTAGAGACACATACTTTCGATTAGCATCAGAACAATGGCACAATTCAAGCCATCACACACAAATCAGAAACAAAGTATACATATTGTTGCATGCCCTTTAAAGCCCCAGACAAGGAAAACAAAAATCAAAATCATGTCTGTTTAAATAACAACGTTAGGCCCCCAATAGAGTGTATCTTAATGCATTGTCAAAATAGAATGCGTGTCTTCAGTGAGCCAAGGATCATCATGTCGTCTGTAAAAGAAGGAAGAGGGAAGTGGGGGCAGGAGGTGAGCGGGAGGTGAGCGGGAGCAAGATTGGAGGATATGGGGAGGGGGGAGATCCTGTAGACCTCTTGTCCCTTCTACTTCTTCCGAGAGTTACAATTGTCCAATGTGCTCCAATGTTTTTCCCCAATCAACTTAAGCTTCAATACGTGACTTTGGTCATTATTGTAGCGCTTTGACTGTATATTCAGCATGATTTTAACGGTTGCTTTGATGTGCCATTTGCTTCACTTTCAGGCGCAAGAACACAGCCACAGCGTAAGTATCGCCGCTCTTGGCAGCTGTTGTTCAGTTCGGTATCGTTATTTTGGAGGCTTTGTTGGTTTGGATGAATAAGACATTGGTTGTCTGGCAATAGAATTTCATTTACGCTTTATGGGCTTTGGTTTGTGTCATGCGTTATTGTGTCTATATATATTATAAACAGAAGGGGAGACAGAACGCGTCCCTGCCGTACTCCAGATCTTACTTTGAACCAGTCTGTATTGCTTTCCTCCGTTTTTTCTGAGCTGTGACATTATCTAACATTTGTCCTCTGACTTCATACTTTTCGAGTATCTTCAAGAGTTTTGCATGGTTTACTCAGTCAAAAGTCTTCTTCTGGTCGATAAAGACGATGTTGGATTCAGTGTTAAGTTCTATTGTTTTCTCGCATATCTGTCTGAATGCGAATACAGAATCCGTGCATCCTCTTCCCGTTCGGAATCCAAACTGAGCTTTGTTCAGATTTCTCCAATAGGTCTTATTCGCTATTCCAGTACTACCCGTGCGTGACTTAATAAAGAGATGCCTTTGTACATTGTGCAGTTGCCTTTCTTTTTCCCTAGTGAGACCACAACGTCTTCTTTTTCATTTTAATTGCTTCTTTGGTTTCGTCATTCCACCAGCATTTTTTTGCCCCTAGTGGGAATAAATATTTATTAACGAGACATTTCTTCGATCTTGTTGACAGTAGTGATCGTACAATAATAGATCTAGATTCAGGATTTTTTTTCATTCACAACTTCGCAACGCGTCTCGAATAAGATGTTTTGTTAATTGTTGATACGTTTCCATTATGGGAAAAGTTTTCATCTGTGGCCCCATCTATGTCTTCTCTTACATTTTCTGAAATCCTTCGAACAAAGAATCTTTGTTCATATTTCCTTGGATTTCCTTTAATCCTTCGAACGATAAATCTTTGTCCAACTTTCTTTACATTTTTTGAAACCTTTAGAACGAAGAATCTTTGTTCACATTTCCTTAGATTTTCTGAAATCCTTAGAACGATTTATCTTTGTTTACCTTAATTTTCTTAGATTTTCTTAAATCCTTCAAACGGCGAATCTATTGTTCTCATTTCCTTAAATGTTCTACAATTCTTCAAACGACGAATCCATTGTTCACATTTCCTTAAATTTTCAGAAATCTTAAATCCTTCAAACGACGAATTTATTGATAAACTTTCCTTTGATCTAAGATTTTCTGAAATCCTTCGAAAGACACATCTATTGTTCAACTTTCCTATATTCTTAGATTTTCTTCAATCCTTCGAAGGATGATGTCATAGGTAATCGCAATGCTCTTAAAGCAATCGTTATTGCACTTGATAAATAATAATTTTTTATGATAACGAAGTAAATTGAGAAGCTCATGCACTTGTTCACATACACACAAACACACACACACACACACACACACACACACACACACACACACACATATACACACACAAACACACACACTCACACACACACACACACACAAACACACACACACACACACACACACACACACACACACACACACC
>NW_004797549.1:351460-353741 GCF_000002075.1 Aplysia californica
GGGGGAACGGCGCGTTTTCCCAAAATGTGGTTCTTTATTATTGTTCTATGTATTTCCTTGCGCGAAGCTCGCTGTGTCACCATCACGCTCACTTTCTGCACCATGTTTCAATTGGATGGTCATCGCGCTCTGCACCCTTCAAGTACACCTGTAACCTTTAAGCAAGCGAAAATTGAGATTATAATATAGTTCTTGTAATACTCTGACTTAAGGTTTGCTTGCAGCTGACGTCACAGCGTTTTGTCTTACTCTTACTTTCTTTCTTTCTTTCTTTTTCTTTCTTACTTTTTTTTAGAGTTAGGGGGGGGGATGGGGGTCATATTTCTACACCTGTGTCAGACTTGTGCAAATACACCCAACCATCTCAGACCCATTTACAGAATATGTATTGTGATACAACCAATTTGTGGCGTACTTGTGGAAGGGGATTTTTTAAATTTCTTTTTAATTTGTTGCTTGTTTTTACTTTATTTAACATTTTTACATTAAAAAAAAGTTTTTGTCAATTTAATTATTTTTTTAAAAGTTTATCTTTTTTTTTGGGGGGGGGAAGAAAAGAAAACGGGGGGGGGGGGGGGGGGTCCTTAATGCTGCAACTCCATTTCAAACATTTGAGTGCGATTCGGTCCCTTTTATGACAATGGTAATGGCTGTATATAATTCCGTCTCCGAGAATACGATATATACCATTATTGTTTAGCAGTATAGCTCTTTCGACCGAGATGGGGTATTGCGTCTCTGTAGTCAGACAGAGATACGAGACAAATTGCGCGGCAGTGCTGGGAAAAGGGGCGCTTGTCAAAATAATGAAATCGAAGAAACTGACATTTTTTTTTTTCACCCATTAGCCAGTTTTTATCGATGCTTTTTTTTTTTGCTGCAACTTAAAATTTCCATTGAAAAACACATCTTCGTGCGGATTTTTTTTAAAAACGTCGATGAAAAGCACCAAAATGAAAGGTAAATTTGCAGTTTTCAAGGGTGCCCAAGCTTTAGAAAGCACCAAAACCTGGCGGCCATTTTCTTGCTTATTTTATCTCGGGCACTAAGTGATCTCACAACCTTCATTCACAAATACTTCGACTTCTGTTCGAGATACATTCATGGGTTTTTTTTCATCAAAAGCGAGATAAATTGACAAGCTTTATGAAAAGTATAGGCGTACCACTAACTCCATATGTGAGGCAGCGAGGTGGAATCAGGCTCTCGTCAATTTTGGGGCAAGTAGAGTTATTGGTATCATCTTAAAGATTGTTTACTTGTCTTTATTTGGATGTAAAAATATCCATTTATCTTGAATACAAGTCGGGATATTTGTGAATGAAGGAGGTAGGTGTCACTTGCTTTCAGAGGTAAAATTAGTGAGAAAATGGCCGCCATTGATTAGTTATTTCCTTAGCTTAAGAGTCTGTGGTAACTGAAATTTTTAATTTTTTGTGCCTTTAATCAACGTTTTTCAGAAAAATCCACACAGAACTGAGTTCTTTAATGGGCTTGAAAGGTGTTGAGCCAAAAAACAAAAATTTGCTAAGAATTGACAAACCTGTGGAAAAAGGCAAGTTTCTTCACTTGATTATTTTGACGAGAGCCTGATTCCACCTCGCTGCTTCACATATGCCTAAAAATTGACAACCGCCTGGTTCCACCGTGTTGTGATACAAACCTACCTCACTCACGATTTTTAAAAAAACTTGTTATTTTATCATGTCTGTCTGTCTGTTTGTCTGTCTGTCTGTCTGTCTGTCTGTCTGTATGTATGTATGTATGTATGTATGTATGTATGTATGTATGTATGTATGTATGTATGTATGTATGTATGCCTGTCTGTTTCTCACTCTCTCTCTCTCTCTCTATCTCTCTCTCTCTCCTCTCTCTCTCTCTCTCTCTCTCTCTCTCTTTCTGTCTGTCGTATTCTTTCCCTCTCCTCTCTCTCTCTCTCTCTCTCTCTCTCTCTCTCTCTCTCTCTCTCTCTCTCACTCTTTCTCTCTCTCTCTCACTCTTTCTCTCTCTCTCACTCACTCAACTTATGTTGCATTTCTATTTTCAACCTATGGCAGATGATCCGGACAATTCCCAAGAAGGAGACAATACTGAGGATGATAGTCCAGGTAGGAACAAGAACGCAGTTAATTAAGCAGTTTTCATTGTGTAAGACCTACGCGCCCTTTCTCACAATTTACATCATACCAGATGGCCCAAAAAATATGTTTTAAGTCAATAAATCAGCAATTTCAGGACCAGTTTCAGCAAAACTTCGAACAAATAAAAATCAGCTGAGCGC
>NW_004797549.1:354022-364117 GCF_000002075.1 Aplysia californica
CCCATTCCTATCAAATTGAAGCCATCTGATCAGTATTACTTTGTGCGCCCGGTGTGTAAGCTGTATGTCAACACACGGTTCTGATTAGGTACTTTTAGGTTGCTGTTTTGTTATTCTTTGTAGATTGTGCACTATTACTTTTGCTATTTAAGATTTACGTGTACGTCCTTCCTTGAAACTGTCCGAAATTCTGCACGTTAAGAGTAGGTTGGGGATAGTTATCATCAGAATCTTGCTATTAAGAACCTCACGATTAATGAATTATGGACAACACGAAAACTTGGACCGGCCTGGATATAGCAGGTCGTGATCGTGAGGGGTGGAGGGTCAACCTCTGAGTCAGAGATGATACCGCCCGGTATTCCAGGTAATGATGTTGTATACTTCCAGCTATGCAAATAGTAGGAACGATTGCAAGCGTATTGATGACGTTATGATGCTGGTGTTGTTGGTGAAGAAGAGGTTCATGATGTTTGTTGCAGCACATATGTGAATACAGAACATAATTCTAGATTAGAAATAGAAGATCGAAAAGGGATTAACAGGAATAAGTACCATCAACTTCAGTAAGTGTTTCTTGGAGTTAATGTTAGTCCCGTCATCCTCTACTCCATTGTGTCACGAGGTGGGCTTTGGCGGTGGGTGGACCAAAATTTGGGTTGGGCTTAGTTAGCTTCCACTTCTTTACCACGAAATTGCAAGCAATAAGACCTGAATATAGTACTGATTTTCCTTTACTCACAGTGAGCCACAGCATTTTGTGAACTATTCAAACGAGAAGAGACATCTTTGTCTTCCATCTCTTTGTTTTAAGTTAGATACTTCTGGGTTAAAAAAGTTGCCTTAAAAGTGGTCGACGTGATTCATAACTGTTAAATCTCAGTGGCACAAACACCAACATTCTCACATAACACTTCACCGCTGTCTATGAGCTAGATAAGGCTGTGTAGTCACGGAAAGTAGAACGTACCTAACAAAGGTCCAATGAGAGCATAGGTATCTGTGTCACTGGGGGAAAGTGTGTCGTATATTTCCATCCCATTGTCAGAGCTAGGAGAGCGTGAGTCCTCAGTACAGTGTTCTTTTTTCCAGTCTTCTACCTTTTTACCAGAAGAGTTTTATTACAGAAGGGGCGTGGGGAAGGGCTCAGCTCTGCTGAACCGTAAAGAGATTTGATTGGCTGTTCGGTTACTATAGCTGTAAGCGGTAATAACAATGATTGGATGAACGAGCAACCCTCCAAGTCGATCACTTTGTGTTCATTGTGTGTGATCATAGCGGTTGCAACTGCTTACTCTTACTCGAAATTTAAGAAACTTTCATTTACTTTGGGATAGAGTTGGGGGGGGGGGGATCAAACCCGTTGGCCCTTCACTACCCACCGCCACTGGAGGTGGGCGCCCTCTATCCTGTTCCTGATGGAATCAATGTTTGTCGCAGAAAATGTACCAAAATTGTTGGCTCAGTCTCCGTTCTGGGGACATTTAGTTTGTGCCAACCTTCGTCACCATGTTCGGTTGTAACTTTGTTGGTTTTTATCGTTCTCCTCCTGAAGCCAGAACGGACTGATGATGAGCCTACAACTGAAACCTGTGAGAATGCGTTTTACTCATGATGATGATGATGATGATGATGATGATGATGATGATGATGATGATGATGATGATGATGATGATGATGATGATGATGATAAATATTTACATTTACTTAATTGCAGTCGAAATGAACCCAGCTACACTGCTCCGGGGTAGTAGGCCGAGGAATCCGAACATACCACCCACAGGCACTTCGTCAACAGGCAACACGGATACACCTAACGCCAACAACAACAACAACAACAACAACAACGATGATGACGATGAAGACGAGGACAGCAGTAGCGCTGGCGGAAACCCACAGGGCTCGAGTTCCAACATGCAGATGATGCGGACACTTATGCGAGGAAGTGAGTACTGTTGTTGTGATGACTCCGAATATATTTACTTCACCTTCACCCCCACCTAGCCCGAATGTTCTATCTGTCATTATCAGAGAAAAAAACAACCCCAAATAATCTGAATTCATACTGGTCTCTTTGCAGCACAGTATTCTAAAACATGGAATTTGAGTACTTTATTCACGTATTTGATATGTCTGAAATATGCATCCAATGAATAATTCATGTAAAGCAATGAGATTTTTTTTTTATGCCATCAACTAAAACCCCAAATACCATCCTCAAACACTTTTTAAATACCCTTCCTGCGAATGAGTAGGGATTTTACTTTTATACCAAAACGCACTGGAATATTATAAAGGATGAACACAGTGCCTTGGGATATTATATACTTAGTGATGTAGTCAAAAATGCCCTTTTTTACGAAATCGCCCATGGTGTAGCGGTTAGACACCTTGTTGCTACACTCAGGAGACCCGAATTCAATTCTCTAGTGGGAAGAAATGTTTACCCAGTACCAGGATCTCAGTCTTTCTGCTGGGATGTCGTTTCCCTCTCCACCCAGGTTAGCCTTGACAGGCAGGGTCAGAAGCCCGCCTCCTAAATAATCTAAATTATGAGAATGGGAGCGCAAAAACGCCTATCTTTAAAAAGGCTAATCGTTTATACCTACAAAAACTACATCCTTTAAACCTCACTTCACATTCACACTAGCTGCACTTCAAGATGAAACAATAGCCCTAGCCCCAGGTTCATAAGAGGAACAACCCTATCTGTCAATGTCAGCAAACCCACGATTGGCAATATTGTCTGGTTTCAATGAAATTGATTCTTTGCAGTCACCACAAAACACATTGTGAAAAAGCTTTGCTAGCGTCTGAAGATGTAGCTCAGTTGTTGTAAGATTTTCATGGTGGTTCCCTGTAGATTCTTCAATGAAAGTGTTGTAGTCCAGCTTTGAGAAGCGGTGAGGAAGAAGCTGGTGGAGAAACTAGCGTGTTTTCATCGACTGGTGGAGAGCTCTCGTGGCCTAGAGGTTTAAGGTATTCGCCTCTAATTCAATAGGTCCCGAGTTTGAATTCGGATAGCGACGGAATTTTTTCTTCTCTAAAATTTTCTCTTTTCACTTCTTTTCCTGCTCTGTAACAATGTTCTGTTGTCTGCTTTCCTCTACACTTTCTCCCCTCACCTTCTTTGACCCCCTCCTCTGAGCTCCTGACTCTTTCTGCAGCCTTTCTATTGCTACTCCTTGGCTCCTTCTTACTTCTGTCTTTCAGCCACACCCTTGACCTTATGGTAGAAAAGATCTAAATCTAGCCTTCTTGTACAAGGGCGAAAGATCTCGGAGGTCCCGTTTGCAAGTTGCGCACGTTAAAGATCCCTTGGCGGTCCAAAATCGATAAGAGTAGGCTTCGGTCGCCACCAGGACAAAGTTCAAAATTTCCTACCAACTGAAAATGTTTGATGTGTCTCCCACGCTCATATGACCTCATGCAGTTTCGAGCGCCGTAAAACACTTACAAAAAAATCGACTGGTGGGGTAGTCACCGAAGCACTTTCACAAGCCAGTGCATTGATTTAAGCAGTATTCTGCACAGGAACTGGACTGCAGTGGTGGCAGGAGTCCTTGTCGACCTCTGCCCACTTTTCCTTTAAAAGCAGTCGAATCCGTGAATTTCTTAGAGCGCGCTGTTTCAGAGGCCCATGTTCCATCGTCGAACAAGTTTCACCTGTAAGCAATAAAACAAAATGTCCTATTAGCATGTGTTTATTGTAATTGTCATTTCAAACTGCTAAAAACCAAAGAAAACAGGAAAAGAAATTTTCAGACTCTAGCGAAAAAAGGAATAGAAACGTCAAACGGACTTGGGATAGAACAACGAAAATTGGAACATGGAATGTATGCGGATAAGGAAACAAGGAACCACAAACTATTGATTTCATGCAGCTAGAATCTGTCCGTGTTTTCTCCTTTGATTGTTTCGTAGTAGCAATTATCCGCCGTCGGCTTGCAAGGCCATTCACGGTTTCACCAGAGCCCCTTCAGTAAGCAACGTTTCGGGGTGACTGTAGGCAACGTTTCGGGGTGACCTGGGTAGGCCTCCACGGCTCTCTCTCTCTCTCTCTCTCTCTCTCTCTCTCTCTCTCTCTCTCTCTCTCTCTCTCTCTCTCTCCCCTCTCTCTCTCTCTCTCTCTGTCTGTCGTATTCTCTCACTCTCTCCCTCCCTCCCTCCCCCCTCTCTCTCTCTGTCTGTCTGCCTCTCTCTCTCTCTCTCTCTCTCTCTCTCTCTCTCTCTCTCTCTCTCTCTCTCTCTCTCTCTCTCTCTCTCTCTCCCCCTCACTCACTCACTCACTCAATGAAATAGAAAAGGCACTCAAATCTAGCCCTAAGAACAAAGCCCTAGAACCAGATGGCATCACAACGGAAGCCATAAGAGCTTGTGGAAACACCGGTATACTGTGGCTGAGGCGAATTCTCAACAGAGCCTGGGAGCAAAGAAAACTCCCAGAAGACCGGCAGACAGCCATAGAGGTACCATTATGGCAACAAATGCGACTGCACAACCTACAGAAGCATCTCCTCGTTAAGCCACTCTGGGAAAATATACGCAAAGATACTAGAGCAGCGCATAAGACCCATTGTAGAGAGAAATCTGAGCAAAGCTCAGTTTGGATTCCGAAAGGGAAGAGGATGCACAGATGCTGTATTCGCATTACGACAGATATGTGAGAAAACAATCGAACACAACAAAGAATCCAGCTTTGTCTTTATAGACTAGGAGAAGGCTTTTGACAGAGTAAACCATGCAAAACTCAGGAAGACACTCGAAAACTATGGCGTCAGTAAAAACGGAGGAAGGCAATACAGACTTGTTCAAAGTAAGATCTGGAGTACGACAGGGATGCGTTCTGTCTCCCCTCCTGTTTATAATATATATTAACTCAATAAGGCAAGACGCCGCAAACTAAAGCCCAGAAAGCCTAAATGAATGTTTGTTCGCAGACGACCTATGTCTTATTCTTCATTACCAACAAAGCCTTCTAAACCACACTACTGAACTCAACATTAGCTGTGAGAAATTCCACATGAAAATAAGCACATCAAAAACACAAGTTATGAAATTGAGTCGAAACCATAGTCCCCTGAACATCCATGTCAATGGTAAACAACTGAAACAGGTGAAGGAGTTTAAATGTCTTGGCAGCACTTTTTCTGAAAACGGATCCATAGACAGAGAAATAGAAATGCGAATTCAAAAAGCCAACGCTGTCACCTACCGGCTCGCACCCCTCTTATCTCATCCAAACATCTCCATGGACACAAAGAGACCGCTTATCACCTCAATATCCATACCAACATTAAGTTATCATTGCCAGACCTGGACTTTAAACAAAACCCATGAAAGCAAAATCACCGCTTGCGAAATGAAATGTCTCCGCAAAACCCTAAACGTCACAAGACGAGACAGGATGAGAAATGAAGAAGTAAGAGCAGCTATCGGCACTGAGTCCTGTTTGCGTCACATAGAAAGACAAAGGATAAAATGGTTTGGCCACCTGTTACGCATGTCACCTGACCAGACAGCCTGGAGAGCCGACAACACTAAGCACTCAGGCTATAAAGGAAGAAGAAGGCCACGCAAAAGTTGGATCGAGGGTGTCAAGGAAACCCTACAAAAACTTAACATCACAACTGAAAGAGCTGCGGAGCAGGCCTACCATAGAAAACTGCATTTCCCTTCGACACTTAACGACAACAGAGAATGAAAAAGTAAAAGTAAGTTAAGTATGGAGCTAGAAAGATTGAGATCCTGGGAATTGCTGATGTCAGGAAAAAGAAGTCCAACAGCAAACAGGTGTACAAGAACTACATCATACTTTGGAGCGGAACAAAAGGAACGGAAAAAGCAAAACATGTAGTGGGCTTTACTGTTCACCCAGAAAGAGCAAAATGCATAACAGATGTTAAGTATATCTCAGAGCGGATCATCATGATGAAAATGTCAGGAGAGGTAAAACAATCACACTTACATTATAATAACAGATATACGCACCATGCAATGACTCATACCTCGAAGAACAGCGACAACAGTTCTATGATCAACTGAGTGATCTTTTAAACACCATGGATGACAAAGATGATGTGACAATCATGGAGGACTTAAACGGCAGAGTGGGAACAAGGAAACCAACCTGGGAGAAGATATACATGGTGCCACACAGTGACAGAGAAACATATCGAAACGCAATGGAGAAATGCTTTTAGAGTTATGCGCAGACCATGACCTCGTCATATCAAATACCTCCTTCCAACACAAAAGGAGTCAAGAACTTGGTACTAATGGAATGACCTAAAGACAGCATCTCAAATTGATTTTATCCAGGCCAAAAGATCTAAAGTATCAGTGACTCACGAGTGATACCCAACTACATCATAGAAACTGACCACAGACCAGTCATCATGACTATCGACACACTAAACAGGAAAAAGCCAGAAGCAAAGGAAACGACGAGAAGTCGAGAATCTCAGAAATATGAATGACGATACCAAAGATAAGATACATGAACGTATGAAAGAGATATTTCAGAAATTTCCCAAACAACCGGGACTCATTGAAGAGGAATGGAGCCACTTCAGAGCATACCTGAACGAGCATTAAAAAAAGAGTGCGGCACAAGGAAAACAAGAGGGCAGAAAAGGATGACCCAGTAGAGACTCAACTCAGTGGATCCCAGTTTGGCTTCAGAAAAGGCAGGGGCTGTACGGACGCTATTTTTACATTAAGACAGTTGTGTGAGACTTCAATTGCACATGACAAAGACCTCAATATCGTCTTTGTGATCAGAAAAAGGCGTTTGACAGGGTAAATAAATGTCAACTTTGGGAAGTCTTAGAAGAAGAATATGCTGTAAAAGGGCAACTGGTGGAAAACACCATAGCACTTTATAAAAACAGGCTGTGTGCGTAAGATTGACTATTGGACTGGTTCCCCATCAGGTCTGAGGGGAGACAAGGGTGTCTTCTTTCTCCGCTTCTCTTCTTCACTTACATAGATCAGATCACGAAAGCAGCAAATGACAACATCACTGAACTGAACGAGCTACTACTTGCTGATGACCAGAGTATATTAAATACAGATGAAGAGGAATTACGAAAATACACCACAAAACTAAATGAAGAATGTAAACACCTGGACAGGAAAATCTTCATCTCAAAAACAGAAGTTATGAAGGTCAGCAGAAACCCAGGGAAACTCAACATCCTTATTGGTGGAACACAGCTCCAACAAGTAGAAGAATTTGAATATTTGGGAGGCATCTTTACACAAGATGGGCCCATGGACAAGAGCTATGTAGGCTAGTACCCCTGCTCAGTCAAAAAGAACATCCCTACCGAAGGGAAATACCAGCTCATAAATAACATCTTCATACCAACATTAACATACCAGTGCCAAACATGGTCTCTAAACAAGGCACAAGAAAGAAAATTAAATGCAGGCGAAATGAGGTGTCTCCGCAAAACCACCAACTTCTCCAGAAGAGACTGCATAAGAAACGAAACCAGAGGTCTACAAACGTGGAATAACATCAATAATAAAATTCATAGAGCGTCAAAGAGTCAAATGGTTAGGACAGCTAACCAGAATGTCCCGGAAGCAACAAGCGGCTAGAGCCTACAACACCCGAAAATCCGGCTTCAAATCAAGAGGAAGACCAAGAAAGACCTGGCTGGATGGGGTTAAAAAGGTCCTGGAACAACATAACATTATCTTTCACAGACGATACACACCTAGCACAGGACCGAAACTTGCACCTCCCCTCGGCATCCTAAGGATTCCAGAGGAAGGAAAAAGTAAAAAGTAAAGTAAAGTAAAGTCATTTCAAAATTTGGGGCAGCCTTCCCACTGCCCAAAGGCATAATTCTAACTCAAAACTTACATTTATGGGGCGAGTATCTTGGTTGGAGAAGAAACACAAACAAGACGGAGACCTCTTCCGAGTACACTGGCATAACCTGTCCTCCTCGTTTTATGCAATGAAATTGTTTCCGTAGCATATGGAAGGGAAATATGTTGTCTGAAGGCATGAAAGAGAACCCTTGGGATAAAAAGTCTCTTTCCGGCATATGGACCGCAAACAACGACTACATCAATTACATGTTGATGAAGGTGTTGAACCACATATCGAGTCCCGTTACAGTGGCCGTTTGTGGGATCCAAATTTCTCAGCAACATGGCAATGTCAGTTTGTGGGGTGGCATACCTGACGGACATAGACAATTGATAAATTTGATGTGGTTTTGGTGTTCATTTTCTTCCACCGAATGACTGCTCTTTCAGACTTTTCTTCTCCGGGAAAAGACTGCATGATCAGGTTGTTGATTCTGTTTATTTCTGTGCTGGTGGGACAGATGATGCAGCGGGAAGCCAGCAAGTCGGGATTTGTGTTGGACTATAAGTTACCGAAGACAAAATTTATCAACTCTCGTTCGCTGTACACTGTGATGCCATCTGGCACTTTTATCGCAAACTCCCCAATTTGCCTGCTTAAGTTGTGTTTCCCATCACCAATGTTCAGTAGATAGTTGGAGAAATCAGCAGTCTCATCTTTAAGCAAAACCCTCATGTTTGTTGTCAGTCTGAGCACATTAACATGCTCCCACAGATATGATGATTTCAGGGTTGCACAGACTATATTTGATCTCGAGCCATTGCGAACTACTGGTAGTTTTTGACACCAGTCACCCGACATCAGCACAGTTAGCCCACGGAACAGAGAGTTATTCCCACATATGGCTTGAAGTGCTCGGTCTATGGCTTTAAAGATGTATTTGTGGCCCATCGATACTTCATCAATGACGAGCAGCTCTGTTTGGCGTAATAAAGTGTCACTGGCATCTCGGGGTGCTCACACAGCACATGGACTATTCGTTCACACACAGAGGTATTTTGCATCTGCTGTGTAATGTTCTGCCATTTGAGAGCAGAGTTGCTGCAATGCCTGACAGAACTGTAGCAAGGGCGATCTTCTTAAAGGAACGGACAGCTGCAATAATCAGGTTTATAGTGTGGGTTTTTCCAGTCGCTCTACGTGCCTAGAGGGCAAATATCTTGCCTTGCCTATGTACAACTGACTCTATCACAGCATTATACACGACTCTTTGTTCTTCATTAAGCTTTGGGTACTCTTGACTCACCTTCGCTCGCAGGTTTTTTGTGTCAAAATTTAACTCCTCGTGGACAATTCAACGTGACTGTCTTATGCAGGCGGCAGCTGAAAGTCTTTATGCAGATTCAACCCATCATTATCAAAAAGGTGCCGAAGTTCTAGCAACACTTGGTTCTCAATCTGCGGATTCAACTCTGTGACCTTGTGTCTCATTATGATGTCCTGGCACAGTTTCAATTTGGGCTTGTGCCAAAATGAGAGAGGATCAGCTGGGCGACTATAGATGAGAATGGTTGTAAAGGCAAGACGTAACTGGGGTCCAAATCTTGCATTGCTGAATCCTTCTCAGTGTCACCAAGTTGGTTGCATGCGTCTTGATAAGATGTGAAACTTGATCCATGTACTCGATGAAGCACAATATGAAACGGAAGTAGTCCCAAGTTTTGCTTCTTTTTTTTTTTAACTGGTATTCCGTGAGCCAATAGAAGCAGCTGAAATAGAACTATGTGGTATATACACACGACAAAAAACAAACGGCACTTATTCTCTTCTTGCTAACTGCTCCAAAAAAGTAGAATGTGGCACACTCACGACAAAGCACAAATCGCACTTCTATTCTTGAGAACTATTCACAAGCACGAAGAAGCACAATATGAAACGGAAGTAGTCCCCAGTAAAATATGAAATGGCTAATGGCAGAGTGAAAACATCTGAGAGCTTTGATTTACAGGAAAAAACCATCAAACCTGAAAAAGCAAAAAGTGGTTTCCGAAGTTTGAAAATATACCTACGTAACCCGTTGGGGCAATTGTCTGAATCATATTTTTGGTAGATTTTATGGGTACCTGTGTAAAAGGTTTTTACTGACCCCACAAACAGGCTTAGCTCCTTTATAATAAGATTATTATTATTATCATTAGTAGTAGTAGTAGTAGTAGTAGTAGTAGTAGTAGTAGTAGTAGTAGTAGTAGTAGTAGTAGTAGTAGTAG
>NW_004797549.1:364217-366314 GCF_000002075.1 Aplysia californica
AGTAGTAGTAGTAGTAGTAGTAGTAGTAGTAGCAGTAGCAGTAGCAGTAGTAGTATCATTATTACAATTATGATCATTATTACCATTATTATTACTATTATTATTATTATTAATATTATTATTATTATTATTGTTATTATTATTATTATTGTTATTATTTTTATTATTATTATTATTATTATTATTATTATTATTATTATTATCATTATTGTCACCGTTGTTGTGGTTGTTATCATTTCGAGTATATCTTCCTCCAGGACCTTCTCCGACACACACAGACGATCCGACATCTGCCAACCCACCAGGTCAGTATGAGAAGCCGTAACCGTCGCCTTGCGGGAACCTCTTCTCCAAATTGGTCGCTGTTAAGCACAAGGGGGCTATTCCGAAAATGCTGTTTTCAGACAATCGATAGGAAGGTTTTTGTCCCTTGTTCAGTTTCTTTAAAAGACAAAGAGAGTTTTCTCTATAACCAAACAAATATTATACTCACCAATGAAACCAAACTTCCCCGAAAGGTAGGGCAATGGAAACCCCCGAAATCTGGGTTGGCCCGCTTGTCCTTAAAAGCGACCATTTACTCTCGAAATCTTACCATACAAATGCCGACATGAGAGACCAACACCTCCCCCCCCCCCCCCCCCCCAAAAAGTGTATTATATCCCACGCTCTTCTTTTTGTGCGACTTTTGCGTTAGCGCAAAGCTTGAGCATCGCTCTAGATAATGTCACCTTGTCTAAAAGATATGTCTTTGCTTTTTAAGCAAATAGAAAGTGTGTGAGTAATTAGGTGTGAAACTGTTAAACTACGACAGGGACGCTGTAGATCTATCTGTTTCATTTGTTGGCGGTTGGGTTTTTTTAAAATTAAGTTTGGGTGTTACAGCACATGCCACACAGTTAGATCACAATGGTGAAATGGTGCAGGTTTAATACTATTAGGTTATATTAAGAGGCGGGAACTTGAAGTTTATTAATAAAACTATGAAGTACCGAAGATTACATATCTTCTCCTTCTCCTTCTCCTTCTCCTTCTCCTTCTCCTTCTTCTTCTTCTTCTTCTTCTTCTTCTTCTTCTTCTTCTTCTTCTTCTTCTTCTTCTTCTTCTTCTTCTTCTTCTTCTTCTTCTTCTTCTTCTTCTTCTTCTTCTTCTTCTTCTTCTTCTTCTTCGTTGTCGTCGTCGTCGTTGTATGTGTGCGTCCGTGTTTGTAAAGGTGTGTGTGTGTGTGTGTGTGTGTGTGTGAGAGAGAGAGAGAGAGAGAGAGAGAGAGAGAGAGAGAGAGAGAGTTCACAAGGGTGTGCGGGTGTGTATATTGTATTTACCGAGCAGCAGCTAGTGTCTATTTTTGGAGTAAATAAAATCATATTGAACTTATCTTTCGAGCCAAAAAAGACACAGGGCTTTAGCATCTATGTTCTTGTCCCCAGGCTCCCAAGAAAACCACCAAGCCAATACCTCTGCACCCACGGATACCCACTCTCAAAATGACCCTCTGAATGAGCCCTTAGCATCCCCCCAAAACAACCCTATGAACAATCCACTAGCATCCCCCCAAAACAACCCTATGAATAGTCCACTAGCATCCCCCCAATTAAGAATGAGAAAAATGCCAGATTCTGAGTCAAATTACAACTACCCAAATGACACCAAATCGGACAGCCAAGATAACCCCAAAGAATCCGCTCAAGATAACAGTCCAAATAACCCGGTAGCAGCCCCCCCAAAAAAATTTATTGATGATCCCCAAATGCTGTTAAGAAGTATGCCCAGAAAACCAAGTACCAATCCCGATAACTCCCAAAATATGACCCAAAAAGACCCCCAAGACAGCCCCGGATCAGATTTCCAAGGAGGGCCAGTGGTGATGGCGTTCCCCGCACAGGACCCCCAAGATGACCCTCAGGAGAAAACCCACCATACGCCCCTAGATTCCGATCAAGATGACGCCTCAGACGATTCTCAAAATGACGATCCAGCAAACCCTCTACCAGTACCCCACGCAGAACCCATGCCTAACTTCCCGGAAAACAGTGTGATCTCCGACACGTCCGATGAATCCGACGACAAGGACGGCTTTAAGCAGCTCAACGTGGCTGA
>NW_004797549.1:366616-368646 GCF_000002075.1 Aplysia californica
CCTCTCTCTCTCTCTCTCTCTCTCTCTCTCTCTCTCTCTCTCTCTCTCTCTCTCTCTCTTTTCCAAAGAGATTTCAGACACTACGGTTATAGTTTCGACTAGAAAAACAGTAGATAAATCATTATTTCAAACTACTCATTAAAAACTGAGCTTCTTAAAGAAACCAATGGCTGTCATGGAAACGAACGACAAAATTAAGTAAATAATTGCATCTGAGATTGTTTTCTTTCTTTTTCGTCTTTTTGCTCTTCAAAATTGGCCATAACGAAGCTAGAGATTGTAAAAAAGAAAATGATATTAAAAAATTAATGAATTCGGTCCTCTGCTGCCCTCACATATAGGGCGCTGTATCCTTGGGCTATAGACCTTATATTGCCCGATGAGGATAATTTGATTCCTCCCTGGTGATGTGGTAAACCCTGGTTCGAATCCTCAGATTGTTTGGGCTGTTCTCTTGACTGTCGTCCCCCTTGGTTCTGTCCTATTTGACACAGACTTTGAATTGCGGGTTTCCCATTTATATATTACATTGTAATGTAGAATCCATATTCTACCCTCCAGTAACATGGTGATCGGGCCATATCTATCAAAGCCTTTGGGCATGTAGCTGAATGATATTATGCTCTGAAAACCGGGTCTCTTTCGAACCAAACTTGAATACACGATTTTAAAAGAGAAAAGAAAAAAATCCGCGATTAAATTTTTTGTGTGCAATGTTAAAAGGGCGATACATCATTATGACCCAAACACATACATTGGGTCGACACAAAGAGAGAATTCAAAACATTCCCGATAAACGAAACTGGCGGAACGTGAAAAAGAAGAGCTTGAGATAAAAATTAAAAAACCAACCTTTTTTTCATCGGTTTCATTCAAGGAACCAAAAAAGGGGTTTTTAGTGCTGGAACCAGACCAGAAATACTGGGGAGCTACGAAACCTTCTTTAAACCCTCTAGCGTGTAACCCGGGAGAAACCGGGACTAAAAATAGAACCGCTACGCGTTTAACCAGGGAGAAACCGGGCGAGATCTGACCCCGCGCTGCACGGCCGACCCGGGAGAAACCGGGACGACACACCCCGTACATTCAATTTAACTTCTAACCACAAAGAATGACTTCCCGTGTCTTTAAGAGAGTAAATTAAACCTGAAAAGCTGAAAAGCCACCTCACTATACGTATGTGGTGGAGCAGTTAGTCTCTTTGCTGTCGCACGCGACGACCAGAGTTTGATTTCTGTACGGGGAGAATTTTCATCGAATATCTCGGTTTTTTCCGGTGGGACGTTGATGTTGTGACCCTCTCAGCTTGGGTTGACACTAACTGGCAAGGTCGAAGTCCGCCTCGTGCACGATTTAAATTGTGTAAATAGGGGCGTAAAACACCAACATTTTAATACTTCGCTTCGACTTTCGTTCTGTGCTTTTTACTCTCTCCCAAAGATTCTCACTTCCAAGATTTATTTATAACGTCTTTGTCTTACTTTCATAGACAAAATCAACCTCTATTAAATAAAGGTTTTGATAAAGAATTCCCCAACTGGAAACGCCTTGTTCTGTAGCTTTTTCATTTACTCATCAACTTCTTATGAAAGTGCTCGGTTTTCAGAACACTGCCAACCAATTCATTGTATTTTCGGAGTCAAAAATCGTATCTTCTGTTTGACTTTTATTTGTTTTGATTCATATTTGTGTAAACTCTGATAAATGTTACTCGTGTCACTGATTGTTAAAATAAAATTCTTTTCGAATAATATGCTCATAACATTAATGTTCTATTTCAAATACAAAGAGATTCATACAGATGCACATACATGAATATTATGCATTGTTATGTACACATACACCCCCACTCACTTGTGAATAACTCCCCCCACCCTTTCTCCCTCTCTCTCTCTCTCTCTCTCTCTCTCTCTCTCTCTCTCTCTATCTATCTATCTTAGGTTTTAGTGAGAGTTTTGCGACACTTTTAACATACTTCTGTCATATAAATGCCGGACCGGACATTTGAGGTTTACTCGGTTTGGAAACGG
>NW_004797549.1:370810-384276 GCF_000002075.1 Aplysia californica
GTTTTTGTTTCTGTCGTTGTTGTTTCTGTTGTTGTTGTTGTTGTTGTTGTTGTTGTTGTTGTTGTTGTTGTTGTTGTTGTTGTTGTTGTTGTTGTTAATGGTGCTGGTATTGGTCTGTTGTTGTTTCTGTGGTTGTTGTTCTTGTTTTTGTTGCTGGTGGTAGTGGTGATGGTGACGATCATAGGAAGGAAAGCAGATTTTAAGATAAGATAAGATAAGGTAGATAAGAGAAGATAAGATGCATCTTTATTGTCCAGACCCAGGCAGATTGGCCACACATCCTCTCTTCCACACACGTACGATGTGCACATAACCATAATAATAATGTGATAGTATGCTTACACTCACATACAGGCTCACCTCACCTGCATAATATAAATGAACAATAATTATAAACATTAATAGTTAAGGTAGATACATACTCAGTATTCTGATTGTAACTCAACGGTGTTCTGATGCATACTTTACCTTAAAAGTCTTAGGAATATTTACAACAATATGATTAAGAGGGTAGAAGTTTAATGGATGATGGTAAGACTGACCTTCTGTATCTCTCTTTGTTACAGTTCAGACGCCTAGGTCTTGTACTTCTGATTGATATTTCTATTTGAGGGAATAAGAAGTGTTTACTGTCCAAAACGATTGGATTACTTTTTCTAGTGCAAGCGATAATGTACAGACTTCAACAAAAGTTAAAGACCACCTTGACCTAATCTTTAAGAACAGCCGAAAAAAGACAGCAAGGAATGTTTCCAAATGTTTGCTCTGAAAGTGTTAATGGTTACCAACGTGTACTACAAAGCCTTATAAAGGGACAAAACCACCACGTGAAACACGGAAATTCTCGGGGAATTTTAGCCAAATTTGCTGTTTTTTATCGACTTGTGTGCGACACCAAGGACTTTCCTCAGTTAAAATGTCTGGTGCACGTCATAAACAGACGTACAGTCTCGAACTGTGCTCACTTTGGTAGCATTATAAGACACTGTTTGCGCAAAATCCGGTATCGCATCATCATGCCACTAAAACGAAAGCTGAGAGACTTTGATCGTGCCAGGGCTATAGCGTGGCTGCAGGATGGAGTTGGAGCCCGAGAAGTTGCCAGAAGGCTCGCACTGATTCTGTCATTGTCCGCCTGAGGCAGCTCCATCAAGCCACTGGGTCTGTCCAAAAAAACGCCCACGTGCAGTTCGACCCAAGAAGAGTGTTTGCAAGTGATCCCTAACTTTTGTCTAAGTCTGTATATTTCATCGAAGTAGGGGAATGTAGGTGTTATTTTTTGCAGGCTTTCTGTATTAATCGATTCAATTTGTCTTTATCTTGTTGTCTTGCGTTCCAGGCCTATGCTGTCATGCAGAAATTGATCACACTTTCTATTGTTGAATGATAGAATATGGACATCAATAATCTTTCAATTTTAAAATGCGTAAGCTTCCTCAGAAAAAAAAGATAGAGAAGGGGATTACTTTGTTATTTGTCTTTATATTTCACTTTTTAAAGAAAATGATTCTGTTACACCTTTCTTTTTCAAATATTGAGTTCGAATATCCGGCAAACTTAGTTTTTTATGTATTATTTAATACAGGATGTTGGGGGGGGGGGGTTAACTTTTGCTTTACCCGTAAGGGGTTTACCTTTTTCACTTTGACATTTTAGACTCTTTAATAATAGTCTGAAATGTAACAGACACAATTTTTAAACACAGTATTTGGTGTTCTCAAAATTCAACGAATTTGATACTTCTCATCTTAATGCAGAAAAATCTTTCTCATCTCTGAATTAATTAATTATTTTCTATAATTTTTTGTTTGACGAAAGCAGAGTGACATTTAAGTTACATGAAAGTGATGCCAAAATCGCAGACACAGAGGAATCATATTACCAACAACGAAAGGTATGGGAAAATGGGACATAATGAAAAGTGTTTTACCCGTGAAAACTGAAAGAACGTTTTTAAAAACTGTACGGTATGATGATGTGTATGTGTCACGACACGTTGGAATCAGGCGCTCGTCACCTGTACTATAATAGGGTTCTCATTTCCCCGTTGTGTATTTTTTACGTTATAGTGACACTGTGTACGACAACTACCTGTCTATAACGTCTACTTTTCCCCCTCGATTATGGGTGGCCGTCTTAGATCATTTCGACTGTATTCTGGGCAGCATTTACGGCAAGTGGACACAAAAACGAGAACAAAGTTATTGTAGACCACACAAATCCACTGAAATGCGGAAGTCCCTGTGAAAGAGGAAAGACTGTTTTGAAATAAAGATTCAGTCTTCTTCTTTTCTTCTTCTCGATCGCATTACACTTGAAGTCTGGTATCTGTCTTAAATTGGGCCGTCCTGCTCAGTTCACGTGGCGGCCCATATAGCTTCTCTTGTAGTGTCAGTGGGGTTGGTCACGTTTCCTGTCTCAGGACCCTGTGTGTCTTGCAGTGCTGAAGGATGTGTTCAACAGTTTGGTCAGCCTCTCCACACTGATTGTTTTAGTTTAAAACATCTGGCATATGTTGTCTCAGTCTTGTGTTTTGTGTTCTTAGTCGGGAGATAATCACTTGTTCTTGGCAGAACAGCTCATGGTAGCTATCTGGTGTCTGTGGTGCTTTAAATAGTGTATTTATAATATTTTTTATTTCTGTGTAGTTCACGTTGTTGTCTGGTTGCTCTTTCTGTGCTCCTAGTTTGGCCATTCTGTCTGCCTGCTCATTTCCTAAGACACCACAGTGTGATGGAATCCACTGCAGCATGATCCTCAGACATGGGATGCCCTCAATTACTTATGATTCAGTCAAAAATAGAAATAGGCATTTACATGCATTTTAATAAGTCTGTTGAATTTTTTATAGCGTATTTGAAAAACAGAAAAAGATTCCTCGTTGGATGTTTGTTGTTATTAACACAGAGATACACAGTAAGCTCCGTTGGCTCAGTTGGTATAATGCTGTACCACGGAGCGGATGGCACAGGTTTGAAACTGCAACTGGGCGTTCTTGATCTCGAATCGTTTTCCGAAGTTTATAAAGCCTTCAATCCATTTGGTTCGGTCCTATCGGTGACTGACATTAAATTCGCAGGTCCAACCTCTTAGATAAGCTTATAGAGTTGACAGGGTTGTTAATATCCGAGTGCGAGCATTAAACCCATACACTTACGCTAACGGATATCATTATGATGGACAAGTACGCATAGACACGGTTATATGGGAACAGACACATGGACATACATGCTGATGCATGGGCACTCGAACAGAGATATATGGGAACAGAGAGATGAACGTATAATATATTGATGCACGGAAGCAAGAACCCGATTATGTGGACACAGATATACATGGACACAGATACACGGACCAAGATATTTTTTATGTTGAAACAAATCTGCGTTTCCAAAACAGTGTGAATTTGTCATAGTTGTTTTTGATTCGTTTTGAAAGTCAGTATGTCTTGCCCCAATAGGTGGCCGAAAAAAAGTGAAATGTTTATTTACCCTCGATTCGTCCTCTGCTATATGACAGAACTCAGATCGATACACATTACACATTATGAAACCAAACACAATGCGGAATTGAAAAATAAAAATAAATTCAAGTCCAAACAAAAGTCCAACTTTACTATTGTGTTTACTAAACTAGTGTTGGACAATATTAAACACCTTTTAAACTTCACGAACGACTTAAATTCGCGGATTTGTTGAACATTTAAGTGGCGCGCAAAAAAGATCCTGAATACAATTACAATACCTCAAAAAGGATTTTATTTCCTCCAAGATTTCAATTTAGCAGGGCTCTGTATGACCGAGCTTCAATTCGAATTTAATCCCACCAATCTCGACAAATCGATTTTGGTGCCGATGAGTGAAAAGCAATTTTGTTATACCCAACCGGCACTTTTTGGCCTATGCACTTGAAACCCAAGCCCCGTAAGCAGCTCCACAGAATCAACTGAACTTCCGTTTCCATGGCAACCGATCAATACATGAACCATTAAATAAACATTCTCGAACACCAACTCTGCATGTTTGATAAATATATCGTTTTTCAAGCGACTTGATATTGCCATGAATTCCCACGGACTCGACAGATGAGTTCTACTCCCAATATCGTTCCATAAGAGACAGTTCTCTCTGCAGGTTACACAAAACTAATCGCATATTATCCGCTACCTTAGAATCACAACGTTCTGTTTGCTAAGTACCTAGTTTTTGAGAAATTTAATTGAACAAAAAATTGGATTTCACAACAAGTCAAGCATTTTCATATGCAATTCTTTGAATATCTTGATAACCCCTCCGAATAATCTTACCAGCATGATAGAGCTGATTGAACATTTAGTTTTTGACCTCATGGTGTTAGTAACTCAAAACGGCCAAACATTTCTGATAGTACTTTGAAATTTTCAGGTAGAGATACGTTCCCTTTAACATTAATTACCTGAAACTAGTAATGACTAGTGTCTGTGGTGTAGTTGTTAGGTACTTCGTTGTCTTAAGTAGAATATCTGAGTTCGGAAGCGTGGTGTGAATTCGTATCGAGCATCACCGTCTTTCTGCAGGGGCATTATAATAATAATATCTTTCTCAGTCTGGATTGACCCTGCCAGGCGCGGGATTTATATACGGTAACCACCTGGCTGAATGATCAAATGTGAGGCATAGGGATGAAATCAGGCGCTCGTCAAAATAATGAAATCAAAGAAACCGGCATTATCTGTTCGTTTTGGTTTTTAAAAAATTAGCGATTTTTAGTTATGTCTCAATCTCTTTCATGGCATATAACTTTTGTGTAAATTTTATTGAAAAACGTTGGTTAAACACACAAAAGATGTAAATTTTCTGTTCTCAAAAACTCTAAACCTTTGGAAATCACCAACTTTGGCACACCTTTTGTCGCAAATTTTGTCTCTGAAACTAGACTACTCACACTTCATTTAATCGCAAATCTCTCGAATTCTGTTATCCTTTTCATCAAATTCAAGGCAAAAAAACAAGCTTCACAATTATACCAATAACTCCACATTCCCAAAAACTGATGACAAAAACTGATGAGCGTCTGATTCCACCGCGTCGTTACACAAATTATTAGTGAAACATCTGAATTTAAAAAAGAGGGGGTTCTCGAGGCCTTGAGGTTAAGGTGATGGCCTTTCATTCAAAAGGTCCCGGGTTCGAATCCGGGTAGCGACCGAAAAATGTTCTTCTCTAAAATTGTCTCCTTTCACCTCCTTTCCTGCTCTCTAGCAATGTTCTGTTGTCTGCTTTCATTTCCACTTTCTGCCCCCACCCCCTCACCTCCTTTGTCCCCTCCTCTGGGCTCCTGACTCTTTCTGCAGCCTTTCTACTGCTACTCCTTGGCTCCTCCTTACTGCTGTCTTTCTGCCACACCTCTGATCTTCTGGTAGGAAAGATCTACACCTAGTCTTCTCGGACAAGGGCGAAAAATTTCGGAGGGCCCGTGTGCAAGTTGCGCACGTTAAAGATCCCTTGATGGTCAAAAATCGATAAGAGTAGGCTTCGGCCGCCACCCGGGCAAAATTCAAAATTTCCTACCAACTGAAAATATTAGGTGTGTCCCGCGCGCTCATATGACCTTATGCAGTTGCTAGCGCCGTAAAACACTTTACAAAAACAAAAACAAAACAAAAAGAAGAAAAAAAAGAAAGCAATGTAATGTCTACTTAAATAACATGTGGCAGTAAACATCGTAAATCTAAGGACACCATTTGGATTATCAATTCACTGTCAAATTGAAATAGAGAGAGGTAAAATATTTAAAGAACATTTTTCGCCAGTGATGATACGTGTGTCTCGGTGACTTGTTTAACGTAGTCCCAGATCGTAATATCCTAGATTAGGGGGCTCTCGTGGTCTACAGATACTGTGTTTGCCTTTCAATCAATTTGTACCAAGTTTGAAACCTTACTGCGATGAAAAATGTTCTTGTCTAAAATGTTCTCCTTTCACGTTCTTTCCTGTTTTCTAACCATGTTCTGTCATCTGGTTTCATCCTCATTTTTTGCCGACGCCCCGGCCTCTCCCTCGCCCACGGCCTGGATTATGAACCTGCATGCTACTTCTTTACTCCTTCTTACTGCTGTCTTTCAGCCACATCTCTGATCTTAGGGTAGGTAAGATCTAACACCCAGCTTTCTCGGATAAGGGCAAAAATTCTTGGAGGTTCTGTGTCCAAGTTGCGCACGTTAAAGATACCTTGGTAGTCCCAAAATCGAAAAGAGTAGGATTCAGCTGTTATCCGGGCAAGAATCAAAACTAATTCCTACCAAACTGAAACATTTAATGTGTTCCGTGCACTCAAATAGCCTTATGCAGTTGCGAGTGCCGCAAAACCCTTTCTAAATAAAAACCCCAAAACATTATGCCATAAGCGTGCTACATTTTATATAGACCTGTTTTTTGCGCATTCCATCTTTACCGCGTACAGGAACAAGCTGAAAATGAACTGCGGTAACAGTTGGATTTTCTTCCTTTCACGAGCGAAAATCGAAAAACACATCTATCCTCTGACTCTAACCACTCGCCAATAGTGGTAGTACTGGTTCTTCTACCCCCATTCAGTTCTTCGTGCAAGGATGGTTTTGTGATTTTAAAAAAAATAAAGTACAGCCTTTACAAACTTGGAATCAAGGCATTAGTTCTTGAGTTACAGTCGTTTTCACCTCAGTATTAGTACGTACCCTCCTAATATCATGGGGAAAAATTTCCTTCGAGATGGAAAAAGAAATTATTATGCTGCAGCCGATCAGTCCAAAACAAGTAAGGCTTTTTTTTCAAATTTCTTTTGACATGATGTCTTCATGGCTCTGTTTCTCGAGCAGGAATCAGTTCATGCGCACAATTTTGAAGAATAGAGAGAACATAATTGGATGAGCAAAATCAGTTGGCTGTTAAAAAATCAACACAATTGAAGGCACTGGCACAGACAGGCTTACGGCTTTCAAAAACCCACTGTATTGAACATTTTAGCGCCAACGACCTGGTCTTCAAAATGCGCGAAAGAAGTGTAAACGAGAACTGAAAAGTATATTCTATGGAATGTCAAACAAATCGCTTCCTCAGTACTATAAGGTTTTATCTCACAATCTTGGCGGTTTTGAGTAACTACGACCATGAGGTCAGAAACCAAAAGTTCTATCTGTTCTATCAAAATCGTAAGATTATTCGGAGTCGTTATCGAGATGTCCAAAGAATTGCATTTTAAAAAGTTTGAAATGTTGTGAAACTCAACATTTTTAACGTCAAATATCTCAAAACTGTGTACTAAGCAGATAGAACTTTGTAATTATGAGGTAGTGAAATTTCGTTTTTCTTTTGTGTGAGATATCAATCATAGTCACCACACCTTACCCTAGGGGGGTGTTTCAAGAGATGGAAGGACAAATTATGGGAAAATACCGAAATAGGACGAGGCCGGCACAAAGTTCTATATTTGTGGGGCATCGTGATGAAATCAGGCACTCTTCAAAATAATGAAATTTAGGGGGAAAAGAACACGGCATTTATCCGACCCTTGGGCAATTTGCTTGAATTGAGGGGGTGGGGGTGGGAGGGTCGCTCAATTCCTATAATGACCATTTAAAAACATTTCTGTGGGGATTTTTCTTGAAATACGTTAATCAGGGTCTCAAAAAGCGTAAACTTATAGTTTCCAAGGACACTTGAACTTTGGAAGTCATCGCACTTTGACGGTCATTTCCCGCTAACTTTACCTCTATCACCGGGCGAATCCTACCTCCTCCAATTGCAAGTCTCTGAAATTCTATTAAAGATAGATGGGTATTTTTTCATCTAAAGCAATTACAAGCTTTAAGAGGATACCAGTAACTTCATATGCCTGAGAATGAACGTGCACCCGGATCCACCGCAACGTGACACTTTAAAAACTTTCACCGGATTCCTAGCCCAGCTCAAGTTGATGTTCGAATTTCCTACAGCTGATGGAATCACACAAGAATGAAATTACCGGCCTCTGTGGTGAAGTGGTTAAGACCTTTGCTGTCTCAGACAGGAGACCTGATTTTGATTCGCGGGTGGGGGGAAATTTTTAACGAGTATCTCAGTCTTTCTGTTGGGATGCAAGCTGGGTCGAAAGCCCGCCTCCTAAATGATTTAACTATGTTGATGGGCTGTAAAAACACCTACTTGCTTATTCTTTTTAAAGAAACTATTGGATATGTTTTTTTCTATATCACGTAGAAGGCATTCTGCTCAAAACTGACAGAACCATTATTTGTTGGGGTTGGGGGGTCGTTCTTTTTTTCTTTGGATTGCTCTTTCTGTCCTGTCAAACATCTATTGTCTTATCTCTCGGATCCTTCTTTAAGTTGTACTCTCCTGTAAAACCTCTAATCTTCGGCACTTTTAGATTTTATCCACACTCAAAAAGTGGTACCTTTTTTTAGATTCTTAGTAAAGATACCAGCACACCTTGCCCTTGGGGTGTGCTTCGAGTGCCTCGTCAATAATCATGCAATGTTGAAAGCTGCGTTCAAGGTATACCGTGTCGAAATCTGTTGGGCTGAGAAGGATACAACGTCTCAGATAATATACAGAGATGCGCCAGGACTCCTGCGTACGACAGAGAAGCGCCTAACCGCCACATCACAGACGCCGGTATATTTTCTTTAAGATTAAGAATCTGTTGATTTGTTTCAATGTAGCTGGTTTACGCCCCAATGGACATAATTTAGATCAAGAGTCTCTCACTTATGGTCGATACATTGTCATGCAGTGCCCCAAAGGAACATCACATCTGTTTGTTGGCCTCTGCATGTGTCAGTAAGATAGAGACCCCGGAGTAAAAGACACTTTTTTCATGCAATGACGAAGAGTTTATCATTACAACACAGACGTAGGCTGACAGACGAGCTTCAATTCTGCGCAGAAAGTGTTGCTTACTTTTGTGTGGCAGCCACGCGGGCTCCATTTAACGTTACTGTTCTATTTAACATGGACGATCGGAGAGTCAGGGTGGCTTTCGTCATGGTGATGAGAAGAATCTTAAAAGAAAAAAGGAAAGAGACAAAGAACACTTTAGTCCATTCCATTGTTTCTCACAGATTACTAAGAGGACAGTTCTACACTTTATATGAAGAACTTTAAGAAGAAGAGTCCAAATTCTTCAATTATTTTCGTATGCCCAAAGCCACAGTTGAAAAGCTGACATTTTAAAAAAAATATTCCTCATTTGTGTTGTCCCAAATGATGCTTCTGCTCTTTATTTCCAAAACCAAACGCTCTGTTTCATGATAAGAAGACATGGTTGCTCTGGGAATATTGTCGTGTTGGATGAGAAGAGAGAAAAAACCCAACTAGTGTAGGAATGTTCCGGCAGTCAGTACATCTCATGTGTCCACGTCCCTTGGACTCTGTGCTTGACCCAAACGCTTGTGCGTCGCAGCCTTGCAGAATTTGGGCGACACACGTCTGCTGCTACTCCATGACTGAAAATAACGCCTGTCGCTCGTGTGGCCGCTCCCATTGCCTGCAGTGTACCACAAGACGACGCAGAAATTACTGCTGCGATTTTTACATCTCGTCTGTCAAGGCCCTGAGTCCAACCACAACAAATAGACTAGCGTATGTGGTGCAGCGGTTCGATGCTCTGCAGTCGTACGCAGAAGACCTGATTTCGATTCTCGTGTGGTGAGAATTTGAATCGAGTATCTCCATTTTTCTTTGGGGTACTGCATCTTTCTCAGATCAGCTTGGTCCTGACAGGCTGAGCCGAAGCTCACCTCCTGGTTGATTCAAATCTAATGTCGATTGGGCAGGCATGAAACACTTACATTAAAACAAAGAAACAAAACAAATAAGGAAATTACAAACAAGGCAGGAATTAAAATCTATTATTTTCCTGAAGAAGATGAAGAAATGTTGGGGGTTTTTTTCTATTTTTAGGCTGTTTTTCTTTACTCCTTTAATTAGCTTGTCTGTAGAAGAAATGAAAAGATTATATTAGAACAGCTAACTGAGATTAATTGTTGAAGTGCATCCAACAGTAAGGATCAACAATAAATAGCAACGTGATGGCTCATAAAGGATTTAGAAATTTGAGACTCTGTTACACTGGGCATTCAACAAATACAATGGATTTTGTTTCAATGCCCAGGGAACATTTTTCGTGATAAATAAAGGGCGGAACTGATACATCTTTGAGTCAATTCTCCTCATCTGCCTTTTCCTTGATCATTTTTTCAATGAAGTTTTTTTTTACATGCTTTTGATCATTTAGGAGGTAGTTTTCAACTCTGCTAGAAATGGCCAACCTAGGCTGAGAGGGATGCAACATCTCAGCAGAAAGACCGAAATACTCGATAAAAAAATGTTCACCCTACTCAGGAATCGAACTCGAGTCTCCTGCATGCGACAGCGGAGCACCTTACAGCTACCCGATTGACATAATTTAGATCAAGAATCTGTTGCTTAATGTCAATACATTCAGTGCCCTAAAGGAGCCTTATATCTATTTGTTTGTTTTCCGTTAAGTATGTTTCAGGAAGTTAAAATCGTAATTAGAAAAAACACGTTAGGATGCGTAGACCAATTCAAATGTTTTGGGTGTTTTGTAATTGCTGTATGTTGTTTTTTGTTTGATGTTTGATATTGTTTTGCTGTGGTTGTTGTTGTTGTTGTTGTGTTGTTGTTGTTGTTGTTGTTGTTGTTGTTGTTGTTGTTGTTGTTGTTGTTGTTGTTGTTTTCGTGTTGTTGTTTTTTGTCTTTTGAAGTTCTACTCAGTCTAATGTGTACTGTTCTTTTGCGGAGACGAGAATAGATTCTACGAATAGATTACGTTGGTAATATGAACGTTAGCTGCTGTGCAGTTGCGATCAATACAGGATGATTGCAGACAACTGAGCAGGGGCGAAGGCTGACTTGTTTGACAGGGTAATCAAAGTGAAACGGGATCAGATATGGCCTGTAGATATGACACAAAAATCTTACTCGAGGCGGCGACTCTGAGTTGTGAATGAAAACAAATCCGGAATTCATATATCGTATGTTCAACCGCCAAGATCACCGGGAAAGTATCTTATTAAATATCAGTTCCAACTAAAATTAAATTTAACTTTAGATGTGAATACATAAACACAAAGCAAAGAAGCAGAGATGTCAGTACTAGATCTATATGTTATAGATCTACCAGTGAGTCTAACTCTTTGGTAGAACATGACAATTATCATTTTTTAAATTTCACATTTGGCTGTTTTTGTTAGCCTTTCGCAGCCAGGAGTTGGTGTCATAATCGAGGTCACGATCTGATTATAGGACGGTAAAAAGTCGAGGAAAAAAAACAAGCACTTGCAACAGTGAAGAGATTGTTATGAGTTAGTTCCCCTCACATTTGTGAGGTAGACTCGACCAGTGTTAGTTAGCTTACATAATCAGGGCTTGTGATTGATTATAACTGTGACCCCAAAGGGGGGAATAGGGTATATGTGGCAATGAAACAGCTTAGACTGCTATGCACATGTTCAATTCAACTCTATTGGTAGACTCTTCCAGCGAACGATTACGAACGTCTTTTGACATTTAATTTAAGAGGTTTACGTTTATGGATGAATTTGACAGCGACAATGTTTCAAAATTAGGAAGGGAAGCAGTGATTATTTGATTATATAGACGCTTCGCCCCTGCAACTGAGTAGAGTGTTGATGATAGAGGTGTTTCAATAAGCAGCTCGAATACTCAAAGAGGCTATCTTGGCGACGGGAGACACCATAAACCCTGCCAAAACCTCCGCTGCTTGCGGGTTGTCATTGAAATGAACAAGAAAGCCACAGATGACAACATTATCTCTTGTAGGGACAGCCTGCAACAATGTGTGGTACCCTAGTAACTGTCCTCCAGCTACTGGCTGCAAAATAAAACCTAGATTCAAATCTTAGAATGTTGGAACTCGTGTCAGAAAGACAAATTTTGAAATATAATACAGGGAATGGGAAGTGTGAATTTAAACATACTGATTCTATCGCAGTCAGAAGTTAGAAGGAAAGGCGACGGCTGAATCAAAACAGAGTAAAACAAAGATATGCAAGGAAGGAAAAAATCATTAAAAAACTACAGGAGTTTTATTTGATGAAACAGCTATAAAGAGCATCAAAAGCTTTAGTGGAGATTCAGACAGCAAGAAGGAAAACTATTTGACAAAGATAAAAGTACATAGCACTAATAGCGGAGCGTGACAATAAGGGAGTTGAGAAATTATGTGAATATCTGAAAAGCGTAAAGAAAAACTAAACGTCTCAAAGTATGAAGATAGTTCTCGTGGACTTCAACCCAAAGGTAGAAGACACACGCTTAGAAGTTACAGATGTCCCCTGAGGAAAATATTACAAAAAATGAACTCCCTGAGTGAATTATACAATGACGCAGAGAAAACGATTCCATTATGCCAAATACCCGGTAGGAGAATCACCCATAAAGGTCGTACAGATGGAGGCGTCCAGCAGAGTGCACTAAAAATGAAAGAGACTTTAAACATGTACAGTAGCGTTTCAGAAAAATGCTTTAAAATATTCGAAATTATTATCATGAAAAAATAGTGATAGCGACTAGGTACCAGTCATGTGCCTGTTTCAGATGTCTTTTTTTAACAGTTAAAAATCTGCAAAGTATTATTCCAAATTTAATATAAATCCTATAAAGACAAATCAAGGATGGACAGAACGCCTTGTTATAGATCCAACACAATAAATGAAATTCATGCTCTAGAAACTACCTTCTTTAAATAGGATTAATCATGGGGGAACATGAAGGATTCAATGAATGAAAATCTAGAACCCCCCCCCCTACCCCACTCGCCGAAAAAATGGCAAATATTTGGAATTCTATTGAAGACGGATAGGTATTTTTTCACAAAAGCAAAACAAATAAACAAACTTTAAGAACATATCAATAATTTTATTTGCCAAAAATTGACGAGCGCCTGATTTCACCGCTCCCTGAAACAAACACAAACTGCATAAGATCAGAAGAAACTGACATTCTAACTGACAAAGACGATTTTGAAACAGATATCCAGTATACACCGAAGCTCTTTTAAGGTGAAGTAGAAGAACATGAAAAAAACAACAACCCCGGATTACTAGTGCTGAAAGAAAAACTCTACTTGCCAGTTCGAAAATTAAACAAGAAAAAGTCACAGACCCTGATAAAATTTCAGTTAAAGTGATTGACTGACTAGTGAAATAAGGTATTCAAATAAAATAAGTTCTTAAATTACATCCATGACAGTGATAAGGTTCCACAAGATATGATTAAATTTGCCTCTGTAGCTTTGTCTAAATCACCAGGTAGGATAGAGGGTACATGGAGCAACAAGGCAATTCACGTAAAGATTTTACAGGGCAAACAAATGGGGAGTGGGGGTGGGAGATAGAGAGAGAGAAAGAGAGGGGAGGGAGGGAGGGAGGGAGAGAGAGAGGGGGAGAGAAAGAGGGAGAGAGA
>NW_004797549.1:384965-390270 GCF_000002075.1 Aplysia californica
AGAGGGGAGGGAGGGAGGGAGAGAGAGAGAGAGAGGGAGAGAGAGAGAGAGAGAGAGAGAGAGAGAGAGAGAGAGAGAGAGAAGTTTAAGGCCAAAAATCTCTAAAACACAATGCAATCTGGCTTTGGTCCCAACAAGAGAAACCTGAAATGCTATACATTTACTATAATGGTGTCAATAGAGAGATGTATTGAAGCCCAAACAGATCTTTATCTATACTTCATTGGCAATTTTTGGTCGTTTGAAAAAGTTAGATGTGATGTTCTATTCAAAGTTTGGAAAAGACAGAAAGGTTTTAAGAATTAGTAGAAATTCTAGGATCACAATACTGATGTTGAAACTGAATGAGAATACAGCCGATGTATTATATTTTTAACATAAGATTGATAAAAGTGTTAGTTGGGTAGATTTCTAAGTGTAAGGCTGTGCTGTGCTTTTTTCCAAAACATAATTATAAAGTGAATCATTTCTCAGAAATGTAGAAGAAAATCAAAGTCTCAGCTTGAATGAATAGCAAGATATAACATTACCATGACATGTTTTCATTTGCAGGTTCAGAAAATGATTTTCAATGGCTTCTAGATATTGTTAAGACTGAAAGTGAAAGTGTGAGATTGTTCTTAAAGAAGGAAAACAACGCAAGGTAATACCGTTTTTTTCCGGTTTTTTTAATTATTTTTTTTTTAAAATTAAAAATCAAGCAATAACTTTTTAGGGTTTGGGTTTTATAAACTCTTATCAACCAGAAATGATTTAATGTCTTTTGCTAACAACCAAAATTAAGTCTGTGCTCTCATTCAGAATTCGCGTTGATTCTTCTTTCACGAACAATATAAATTTAGATCTATCTTGTTCACCATACCAAAAAAAGCAATCGATAACATGAAGGAAGAATGGAAAGTGATATTGAATGCGGAAAAAGCAGGTGTATTGTAGAGGGATTTCAGTAATAACTCTGATTGGGAAAATGACTCCGACTCTAGATCTAAGATTGTTGGTGACATAACGCGCTACCATTCGAAAAATAGGCCTATAAATTGCTAATTATCTCAAAGAAAGGAAGTGTCAAAATGTCTATTTTAAAGTTGATCAGTATTACAAACATAGATCAAGGGGACTGGATGGAAATGTGTATTAAATTAAGGGGGTGAAAATGTCTCGTTCTTACGGCAGGCGTTAAAGTAAAAGTTTTACAGCACTTACAACACAAGACAGTAATATAACTGCCTGAAATTAGAGGTGTTACAAGAGAGTAAAAAAAACAACACACACACACACAAGCACACACATACACAGACACACACACACACACACACTCACACACACACACACACACACACACACTCTCTCTCTCTCTCTCTCTCACACACACATACACACACACACACACACACACACACACACACACACACAAAAGGAAAGATATGGACGATATATGTTTGACAGAAAGGAAGGAGCAAACCTCACCAGAGCACTTGCCACCCACCCACCCACCAGTCAGTTCTTGCTTTTAATCTTTTTTAACTAAAGAGGAAAAAATCAAACAAGTTCAAAATATGTGATGGCAAATGCACCACAGAAATAAGCGAAGAACTACAATAGCTAAATGTAGTTTCAATACAATGAGTCTAATCATTTTTTTAAAAAGAAACATCTCAAAAGGCAACCAAAATAATGTTTTAATGTTATGTGTGGCCAGCCCTTCCATACGGCTATAAATGCTGGACAATTACTGAATTGGTTTTTTAAAATGTCATCAGATTACTGTTTATAAGACCAGTACTCCTTTTTCTTCCATGTTTAAGAAATCTACTTGTAACCTCGAAAAAAAATTATCTTTTTCCTCATTACTTACTTGGCTGAGATCTCGGCGGCCGACGTGGACCTATCGTGTTACGTTCAGAAAGATGTTTGTTGTTTTTTTTTAATCAGGGGAAGGCATCCCGTTTCCGCTTAATTCGCTGCGTCTCATAATTTACTGCACAATCAAAGGAAACATGTACGCTTTTCGCCTTTTTTGGTTTGTTTGTTTGTTTGTTTTTTAGAAAATAAAAATCCAACCCATCTTTTAGAAGTATTGAACATTCTCAAAAAGATCTGCAGCTTTGTTCCATTGATTTACATGTCGGTCAATAAAACCATTTAGAGCGTCTTAAAGGATTTTCTGTGACTGTTTTCTAGATTGATCATGGTCTTTTTTGTCGTTGTGTAAAAATTTTTTTTAAATTCCATGTTTGTTCGAATATTATGTCAACAATGTCAATTCACAATTGCTGTTTTTCAGCACTGGTAGACTACTGGTATCAACCATTGTTTGTAGGCCTGAATGGATAAGTGGTAATGGATAAGTCAAACCACAAAAGAAGAAAAGGAGGTGAGGAGAAGGAACGTGATCAAAAGAAAAAGAAACTGTCTGAAAGTGCCTCAAAATGCCGAAATACTTTGCATTTGTTCAAAAGAGCTGATGTAAAGGGACTTGGAATCGGTGAAAATGTGTCAGAAGGCAGCATACTGGCACATGCAGCTGGACCTTCAGCAGTTGAAACAACGGGTTTTGACCAAGAGGATGAAAGTAGTGAATTGACAGCTGCTGCTGAACTATCAGCAGGGGAAGAAACTGAACTTGATGAGGTGGAAAAAAGCAGTGAATAAGTTGCTGGACCATCATCAAGTGAAATGAAAGAAATTAAACCAACAAGTGAAAGGGAAGCATTGCCCCTGGCTAGCACAGAACAGACTGCACATACTGAACTTGAAGCCACAGGAAGTAATGATTTCAGGACTGACTACTTTAAAAACCATGCACAGAAGAAGAAAGGTTGCTGTTTTGGAACCATCATCCATGTTAGAAGACAGATAATTGAGTGGTGTAAAGATGATTCATTCGTGAAGACAGTTTTAACAGATGGTGGCTGTATTACAACAAAGACTTCCATTCACTTCACTGTTCTGTCTGCTTGGTGCTTTCTGCCACTTCAGACACATCCGCATTTCTTGAGGGGATGAAAGACTGGCGGCATGTACATTCTCGTATTGATCATCATGAACGTTCGTCTTAGCATCTGCAATGCTCAACAGCATACCTGGTTGATGAAAAAACAAAAAACAATAAAGCACTTCCCACGTGTTGGTGATGGACTACTGTGATGAAGACAGAAAGACACGGCAAGTGGTGAATCGAGTTGTGGATGTAGTTAAACTCATAGGCAAGAGGGAACTAAACTACAGAGGAAGTACGGAAGAGGCAGCCTACACTTTAGACAATGCAGAAATTGACCTTGGTACTTTCCTGGAAAGTGTTAAGTTGCTACGCAGATATGATTCATGGACAGCTGATCACCTCTTCCTCGTAGTCCATCGCAGAAAGGCAAAAGATGAGAAGGCAAATAGCTCAAAAGGCAGAGGCTCATTTGTTACTTTTTGTTCAAAACTACTGTGAAATCTATCATCCCGGTCATTCGGGATAAGATCCGTTGCTTCATTCCGCAAGAAATAACAGACATGTTTGCTGTGAAAATTGACACAACGCAGGACATAGCAACTCAGGACCAGTGCTCCATTTTCGTTCGATATGTGGATAAAACTGGCAGCATCCAAGAAAGACTGGTGAGCATTGTGAAGTGCGAAGAAACTACCGGCGAACCGTTTGTGCATATTGTTTCGGAAGTTATGCAAGGGTTGAATCTTGACCCTCTACAATGCACTTGGAACGCAACTGACAGTGCAGCAAACATACAGGCACACTATAGAGGTTTCAGTACTCTGCTTTCGGACAAAGCTCCAATGCAGATCCATGTTTGGTGCCACGCTCCTGTATTGAATCCTGTTGTTTCGGAGGCAACAAGCGCTGTAGCGAACAGTGCATCGCTATTTACATTGGTAAACGAGATTGCAGTGTTCTTTCTGGAGTCTTATCAGCGGATGAACATCTGGAGCAGGCACTCAACAACTATGAAGCGCTTGGGAACCACTGGTGAGACCAGATGGTGGTCAAAAGATGATGCCTTGAGGAAGGTGTTTGATTCTTTCAACAATCCACTCGAAGCTCTTTTTGTTGAAGTGATCACTAGCCTCAACGCTATACTTATTGCTGACAACACCCAAGCAGTCGTAGTTGAAGCTAAAGTAAGAGGATACATTGATGCTCTACTCAAGTTTGAAACAGTGCTCACGGCGCAAGTTGTTTCTGCAAATATTTTCACGCACTACAGCCCTTTCTAAGTAACTGCAAACCGTGCAATTGGACTGTATGCAAGATGGTGACGGAGTTGCTGTCAAACATGCATGCTCTCAGAGCTGACTTCGAAGCTACTCAAAATGCAGCTGCAAAGTTTGTTCAGTTTTCGAATGATGCACTGGAGGAGAGCGGGTCAGACTCGTTTGTGGAAGAGTCGCTTTCCTCGAAACGGCAAAGACGACGCACACGAATTGATGATAAATTCTGTACAGACGAAGCTACACCAACAGCTGATCCAATGAAGACATATCATGTTGAAGTGTACAATCGAATTGTAGACACCGTTGTCAACTGCTTTGAACAAGGATTTAAAGGATCTGATGGGCCTAGATTGTTTGCTGCCTGTCCCTTCTTCATCCAAAAAATTTTGGAGAAGTCCCATCTGAGGCTATGGAAGAGCTGCAAAAGTATTTACTGAGATTTGACGATAGCGTCACCACTGAAGGGTTGCGAACAATTGCAAAGCCTTGGAGAACAATAGAAATTACTGAAGCTGTCAGATGCAGATCACTATGAGGTGAAAGACAGTGATATTGATTGTAAATCAGAACTGAGCACACAACATGTTTCAAGTTCCCCTGTTACATGTATCTCATGCAAAGCTTGCCCTCTCTGCTGTTACAAGGTGCTACTCCAGTTGAACATCTTCACCAATGCTTACAAAGGCATTGGGGTTGCTTACAAGCTACTACTAACCCTGCATGTATCATATGTTGCGTGCGAACTGTCGTTTTCTGCCCTGAAGAGAACTAAAACCCGTCTCCGAAGCACAATGCCACCAGAACATTTTGAGGCATTAATGCTGATGCCAGTGGAAAAGCAGACCTTGACCAAACTGGACAATGAAGAAATCATTGATGCTGTAGCCTCCCAAAGGAAAGAATTACTCTCCTAGATACGCTCTGGGCTGAGTTCTTGAGCTAATGTTGTTTTGATTTGGTTGTACGATATGTATTATGCACATTACAAAGTTGCTTATCACACTCACACAAACACACAAACACACATACACACACACACACACACACACACACACACATACACACACACACACATACACACACAAAC
>NW_004797549.1:390406-392398 GCF_000002075.1 Aplysia californica
TACATACATACATACATACATACATACATACATACATACATACATACATACATACGTACATACATACGTACATACATACGTACATACATACGTACATACATACATACGTACATACATACATACGTACATACATACATACGTACATACATACATACGTACATACATACATACATACATACATACATACATACATACATACATACATACATACATACATACATACATACATACATACATACATACATACATACATACATACATACATACATACATACATACATACATACATGCATAGACACACAAATACGCACGCACACATATGCACATATCCAAAAACACTCAAATACAATATGGGTGTTTTCGTCTGTTTCTGTGCTCTAACTAGTAACATAATAATAGTATGGAGGCTTAGAAACAGTGCCGGTTTTAAGACCCAGTCCGCCCCTGGGAGACGGTAATAATGTTATGAGAAAAGATATGAGTGTGGTATTGCTGAAAGACGATGCCCGCATGGGACACTCCATGATTAAAGTAATAAGGAAGAAACAAAATTAAATACAGTTTCTGAGACACTTGAATCAACATAATGGTCACGGATTTCTTGCTTTCATTTGAAAAGTAGAAGGCAACATTGAAATTGGCAGAAGTGGACCAAGCTCAACTTACTTAGAGACATTGAACAAATGGATGACGAAGAAAACATTTTGGCATGGAGAGCACTTGAAAAATGAAATGAATGGCAAACCATAAATACTGACGTCTATTTCATAGCTGTCACTTTGACATGGGATGAGTGTGATCTCCTTTACAGTCATGATCATCTATCACGAAGTCTAGCTGACAGTTGGGGTGCCATTGTAAATTTTAATACCAACTTCTCCCAGTTCTCGCGATTCTCAGCTCTCCGAAGTATGATGTTCCAGTCAGTTTTTGATTGTGTCTTTTCTTCTTTCCTGTCTGCCTTTACGCCTCCCTCCTTATTGGACAGTCTTGGCCAGTCTACGCGATCAGGTGAAATGCCTGTACCACTCCAGTTGATGTCTTTTCATTGAAGTCAGGAGGTGTTCATACGACCCAAAGGCGTATCCAATACTTTCCGGTTCTCACTACTTCATTTGTTATGTGATCTCTATACTAGAAGCCGAGCACTTAGCATAATCACTCCATATCCTGTGTCATCATCCGTTTTTCGGTGTCCACGTTTCGCACATAGAAATTTTAATATTATGGACAGGACCAGAAATGCATCGATCTGATCTTGAGCTGATAGCGATACCCTCGTCGTTCCAAATAACCTTTAGCTTGGACATTGAAGCTGCGTTCTCATCTACTCGGGGGGGGGGGGGGGGTGATTTGGACTAAAATCTCCAGATATTTAAAGTAATGGATGGTCTCCCGGTTTGTTAAGGGGGGGGGGGTTTTTTTTTTGGGGGGGGGGGGGGTTGAGGGGGAGTGAGGGGGTTGTTTTGTTTTGGTTTTGAGATTCGGGAATGTCAGTAACAAATAATAAGAAAAGCAGGAGGAACACGCCTCAGATTCTGACTATAGTGTCACCCTGGTCGATGAGGGATGATCAATCGACGAGGTAAAATTCTTTATCTTTGCTTACATTACTGACAGCCTCATCCATCTTCTGAAGCGATATGCGATGTATTCAACCGTCAGAACAACAAAAGAGATGGCAATTAGACTGGCTACCAGTAAGAAAAGCCAACGAAAATCATTTATTCGGGTTGGGGTCGCAGGCAACGGGGAATATTTCTTCACAGATTTTCTGCTAACTTGTGGATACATGGTTTGAAAAAACAGCTTTTGTGTAATTCCCGAGGCTTCCATATGCCTCAATAGATCTGAAAATAACGAGTCTATATCTGAATTTCGCGCTACCGGAAGTCCTGCAGCCATGTCAAAGATATTTTCCTCCAATATGACGAGGTCAGAGAGTTCCTCGTGGGTTTCTTGAATCAACTTCAGATCTGGCCTTGTGAATAT
>NW_004797549.1:392498-412245 GCF_000002075.1 Aplysia californica
GCGATAAAATTCCTCTCAGATTTCAACCGTTCAATAATTCCCTCGTGGGTGTCACAACTGTCCGAAGCATTTGATCGTAGATACAACAGTCCTTCGTACAGCCGGCCTAAGACGGACTCTTTCTTGGCCATCCTCATAGCTGTGATCAGGGTTTCACTAACGCGAGGAACGCACCAACGGAAGTCTGTTCTAGACAAGACTTCCTCAAACGTAGAAGCTACATTCGGAGGACTCGGTTTCACCATGTCCGCAGTCATGAGCCCGGAATACAGTGTTGTCATCAAAAACCCAGCGAGAGACCACGCCCACAAAACCGACCACTGTGACGTTTTCGTGGGTTTTGGTAATGTCCCTTGCTTGACGATTGTTCCGAAGAGGTCGAAAGCGGTGTCGTTTGCACTGCAGAAACATTTCAACATGTCGTGTGTTCGTGTTCGTGACGACACAAGGCCAGGTGCCCGCTGGCCAGCAAGTTCCTCTCCACTTATTTCTGCTTTCCTGAAGGTTTTGTATTTGTCTGTAGAAAGTGTCCGACATTCAGTAGCCCCGACACGCTCCTTTTGTGGGGAATCATCAGGCGGTGTTAGAAGTTTGTTAGTGATTTTAAACAAGAAATTGATGAACAAAGTAGTGAAAATGTAACAGCTCACCATTATGGCGATATTGACAAGAGACGTTTTACTTAAAAATAAAGTATGTGAAGTTTGGATAGGCCTGTAGCCTCCAGTGACGGTCAAATATTCTATAGGGAAGGTCACTGTTTGGTTCTGACTGTATTCTAAAGCGATTGACCACGTGATTAATCCAAAATCAACCTTTCCTTCTCTTAGGATACGCAGAAACTCATTCCACAAGTTGTTGTTTTCTGCATTGAAGTCAGGAATATAGACGATCGTGAAATTCAAAAACTCTGCTAAAATATTCACAATCTGAACGCTGAATCCGTCATAAAAATACCCGCCGCTTCCAGGGAGTTGTCTCTTGTACACATACCTTTTAAGCTCTTCTATTAGGACAGACAACTTTCTTCCATTCAGACCGTTCTGGACGTTTGGGAATATGACTTCACAGACGCTGTCAAGATATCCTGTATTGACGTCAGAAAATTCTCGAGATCTGTTTTCCCTCCATATTAGTGTCTGAACGTATTGTATGGTCCCGTAGTCTTCTTCTGCTCCTATCCTCACCACGTGATCTAACTCCAATATTTTATAATCCATCTCTAGATCCCATTTGTTCTTATTGGTCAAAAGTAAAAATTTTGCACGGTTCACAAAAAGCGAACCTCCTTTCTCGGAGTCTGAAAATGTCTTCGCAGCAAACATTACGTCTCGAATTCTGAGCGTGAGGAGGAGGTAATTCGCTTTTCTGTTAACTCCGTAAGTTCGGTGGAAAATGTCCACCAGGTCTTGGTAAGAAGTACTTTTGGAAACAGAGAAATGAGTGAGAAAAAGAAAGCTCATGTCTTGAACAGAGTCCATAACAGCAGACGCCAGGCTAGGGTTTACGTCAGTGATCAGCACAAGGCTGCCCCACATACAGTTGCGGATCGTTTCAAGAATAAGACGCTCCAGAGTCACATTTTGCCGACGAAGCAATGGATCTTCATCAGTCTTGGATCTACACAAATCCACATGGTCAGCATTCACAGTGCCCCGGGTTTTCGTTCCAATACCTAAACAGAATTAATCAGAAAAGTAATCAATGGCACAAGAAAAGATTGAAAAAGAAACGATACCGTTCCTAAATTAGCAGAGATGAAACCGGTCATGGGGCATCAACGAATTAAGTGTATGGACATTTGATGACCACCCCCCTTCCCTACCACACACACACACACACACACACACACACACACACACACACACACACACACAAAAGAAGAAGAAATCAGCCAGTTGCGTGAGCATTTAACACAAAACAGTCGAGCTACAAAAGCAAAGGTAGACCACGAAAAAAATTGGCTGGATGGTGTCAAAAGAGTTCTCCAACAGAATAACACATCTACAATAGAAGACACCCATCTAGTCCATACCCGAAAATTACATCAACCCTCGACATCAAAAAGAAGGAAAAATTATCTCGTAGTAAGTATAGTACCTAAAGAGAACCAAGCAGTTTGTCCACGGCCACTCGGCTCAATATTAGAAGTCCTACTTCCCAAGAAGTGACCTGCGCTGCTTTCTGAAGGCTCAGAACAGCCGGCAGCTGTGTTTTCTGGCGTAGGCTTTGAAAAACTGTACGCTGACTCGACCCAAAGAAACAAAAGAGCTAACACAGTATAGATAAATAGCATCACAAGTTGTAATGTTGGCGGCTTCATCGAGGATATCTCCTTGACCTTCGTTTACTAAGAACTGTGGGTGTCAGTAAATGAGAGACATGGCTCATTTTCCTGACGCACATTGGTAGAACTATGTCAGTGAACATCCTCAACTGAAAGCAGAATGGTCAGCCCTTGGGTTGCTGTGTTGTGTAATCCAATGAGAGCCAATTTTATTGATCCAGTCCTTTGTCTGTTAGGCGCTCTGACGTTAGCGATCGAAACCCATTTGCAGATGTATCCATTAAGTTTAAGCTCTGTTTCCCTTCACTTTTCCACTTTCAATGAGTGCCTGTATTGCTCTTTGTGTCTGTTCGTTTTATTTCTCGAGCGAGCAAATATTGTCAAAGCTTTAATCAACCCAACAGATATTGTGTGAAGCTGGTTTTCCAAAAACCCAAAATAACGTGCTTACAGAGCACAGAGAAGCACTTATTATTTTGTGCTTTTCGAAAAAAATAAAGAGCTGCGTATCGATATTATATTCGCAGGCACAATACGCTGTAAATGAGACGAACAGACAGACACAACAAAGGGTAAACAGAGAAGCAAGCCTGTTAGTGGTGCCCTCCTTTCACCCACAATATTCTAGTTTAACTCATTCAATGGCAGGGTCAATTTAACGTCTGAGACAGGCAAACCGTTTGGGGTGCTCACTTTGTGGTTCTATTATTTTACTTATGTGTGGCATCACGGGGAAATCAGGCGCTCGTCAAAATAATGATATAGTAGAAATCAGCATTTTTTCACCAGCTGAACAATTTGTATCGATTTTCTTTATACATTTCTCAACATTTTCTTATGTCCTTTTAAGAACACATTTTTGTTTGGACTTTACAGGAAATAATGTTAATGAAAGGCACACAAAAAATGTAGCTTTGCATTTTCCAGGAACACCAAATCTTTCAAGTAACCAAAACTTGATTGCCATTTTCTCGCTAATTCTATCTCGGACATCAAACAAACCCCCACCTCCTTCAAATGAAAAATATCTCGACTTGTTTCCAAGAAAGATGGGATTTTTTTCATCAAAAGCAAGACAGGGGGGGGGGGAGTTTCTCGTGGCCTAGAGGTTAAGGTGGTCGCCTCTCGTTTAAAAGTCCAGGGTTCGAATCCGGGTAGCGACTGAATAAAAATTTCTTCTCCTAAAATTGTCGCATTTCGCCTCCTTTCCTCCTCTCTAGCAATGATCTGTTGTCTGCTTTCGTCTCCAATTTCTGCCCCCCACCCCCTGAACTCCTTTGCCCCCTCCTCTGGGCTCCAGACTCTTTTTGCAAATATTCTACTGCTTCTCCTTGGCACCTTCTTACTGCTGGCTTTCAGCCACACCCCTGCTTTTCTTGCAGGAAAGATCTACACCTAGCTTTCTCGGATGAAGGTGAAAAATCTCGGAGGTCCCGTGTGCAAGTTGTGCACGTTAAAGATCCCTTGATGGTCTAAAATCGATAAGAGTAGGCTTCGGTCGCCATCCGGGCAAACAAAATCAAATTTCCTTCCAACTGAAAATGTATAATGTGTCCCGCGCGCTCATATGACTTCATGCAGTTGCGAGCACCATGAAACCCTTACAAAAAAAGCAAGACAAATGAGCTTCAAGACTATATCAGTAACTCCATATGCCCCCAAAATAGACTGGCCCCTGGTTCCACCACGTCATGAAAATACCTTATCATATGCAGTTGTATGCTATACAAAAATTAACAAAGAATAAGCGGTAAGCGGTAACCTATAAAAAGTTTTCCACTTAACTTATCCTGTTCTTGGTCTCCATTCCGTACGTTATTATTATTATTGTATTTTTATTTTATTTATTATTTTTTTGGGGGGGTCCATCCGTTGTTCTGTCGATGTGACCATTTTTCTCTCGTATTTTTGTGTGATTTATTTGATCTAGTATTCTTGTGCCCAGAGACAAATACCATTTTCCGTGACAGAATCACAGGGAATCCCAGCCGGGCACGTTATGCCAGTATGCTGATGTCCTAGGCAATTTGGCAAAAACAAAGTCAATATTATTACAGTAGATGCGCATGGTACGGCTTTGTCGACGACAAAGTTTCCATCGTTAAGACTTGCAATTTTCGAATTTGAAAATAAGTTCGAGTCATCATCATCCTCAAGTGCTAGATCTGTGGTAGACATTGAGGGTCACGGTTCCCCATTCATTCCGGTGGGTTTTTTGGGGGGGTGGGGGAGGGGTGCTCTAAAAAAAAACCTAACCTTATCCTGATTTTTATCTAGATCGAGTAGTTTGGGTAAAAAGAAGCACATCGGCACGATATGGTTTAATTAAGCGCAGGATGAAAGAATAGGGCTTGTATTACCTGTCTTGCCTGTCCTAGACAACAACGTCATTGCACACTGGACAGGTCCATCAGTGGTCAGTTCCTCCCAACACCAAAGCCCGCAAGGTGTCCATACTGATTATTCCAGTGGCTGTCTGATTGTGGCGACGTCATTCCTTTCCAGATAATCGTTTCTTTCTTCCTTCTCCCCTCTCTATCCCCATTTCCCGCATCCTGAATAGAGCCTAGGCAGGAATAACACAATCGAAGGAGAGGACGTAAGATCTTCCAGTGGCACCAGTTTCAACGTCCATTCTTCTTCCTTTTTGATGTAATATTCTTCTCTATAATATGGACGACCCAGTCTCTAGGGAGAAGGTTGCTTTTCACCACCGTCCTCCAGACTCCTGGCTCACGTACAGTTTTGGATCCCCCTGCCTGGCTTTGGCCAAGGAGGTTACACAGTAATGGAGACTGCTCTGTGGGCGGCTACTCACGCCTGATAGAACTCGTTCTGAAATCTAAAAAGGAAAGAAGGTTTTATTCTGAGATCTTTGGGATAAGGCAAGTCAGTTAGTAAAAGACAGAAAGACCGAGATAACTGGGTAGATAGCTTCCCATTGTGAATGCGTATTAAATGCAATACAAACCTGTATCTTAGGTGGGCCAATGTCTCGGCTCTTATCTACATATAATGATGTATCTTGTTTTCATAGTTATCATGCACACCCAAGCTTATTGAGTTCAATCAGTCAATCCGACTTATTTTATGTTTTTAAACCCTGACTCTGACAATATTGTCGTGTTGAATGAGAAGCGAGAAAAAACCCAACTATTATAGGAATGCTCCGGCAGTCAATATATCTCGTGTGTCCACGTCCCTTGGACTGAGTGCTTCACTCAAACGCTTGTGTGTCGCGGCCTAGCAGAATTTGGCCGACACACGTTTGCTACTCCAGTACTGAAAATAACGCCTGTCGCTCGTGTGGCCGCTCCCATTGCCTACAGTGTATCACCAGACTGCGCAGAAATTACTGCTTCGATTTTTACATCTCGTCTGTCCAGGCCCTGAGTCCAACAACAACAAATAGACCAGCGTATGTGGTGCAGCGGTTCGATGCTCTGCAGTCGTACGTAGAAGTCTTGATTTCGATTCTCGTGTGTTGAGAATTTGAATCGAGTATCTCCATCTTTCTTTGGGATGCTGCATCTTTCTCAGCTCATCTTGGTCCTGACAGGCTGAGCCAAAGCTCACCTCCTGGCTGATTTTGATTTTATGTCGATAGGGCAGGCATAAAACACTTACATTAAACAAACAAACAAAACAAATAAGGCAATTACAAACAATGCCGGAATTAAAAAATATTATTTTCCTAAAGAAGATTAAGAAATGTTGTTTTTTATTTGTAGACTGTTTTTCTTTATTTCTTTAATCGGCTTGTCTGTAGAAGAAATGAAAAGATTATATTAAAACAGCTAACTAAGATTAATTGGTAAAGTGTATGTTTGTTTGTTTGTTTGTTTTTGTTTTGGGGGGTCTTTTGAAGACCTGCTCATTCTAATGTGTCCTGTTCTTTTGCCGAGACGAGAATAGGTTCTACGATTAGATTACGTAGGTAATATGAAGGTTAGCTGCTGTGCAGTCGTGATCAAGACAGGATGATTGCAGACAATTAAGTAGAGTTATGGTGACACAGGTGTTTCTTCTTCTTCTTCTTCCTTGTTCTCGATTACAGCAGCTAGATAGCCAGTCCGATGTCGCGCACAAACTGTGCAGTTCGCTTTAACTCAGACAGACTGCCATGGAGCTTTCTCTCAAGGGGAGCCACATTCTGCTACGTCTGTGTGCGAAGGGTGGCGTAGCGCGGGCAGTGCTGAAGGATATGATGGTTGGCATCCTCTTGGTCGTGTTCAAATTCACAGATCGCTGACTCTCCCACTTTTAATTTGGTGTGCATATGGTGTTTGAGTCTGTTGTGTCCACAACAGGGTCTAAAGATTGTGACCTAGTCTGCTCTATTTAGTATGTAGTAGGGGTCATGTCTGTTGTGTTTAGAGTGGAACCTTTTCCATCTGTTTCTAAAGGAAGATTTAAATTTTATTAGTGTTTTTGACTCTGAGAGATCCATTCCATCTTCTATCTGTGTCATTTTGGCTCTTTCTTTGGCTAAGTCGTCTGCTCTTTCATTTCCATGAATGCCACAGTGATCTGGTATCCACTGTAAAGTTGTGTTGGCTTGGGAGTTTAGATCACATAGGAGTGAAAGGAGTTGTCGTACTTGAGCTGTTTGTGGCTTTTGGAAAGCTTGTAGGACAGATTTGGCATTTGTGAGGATGACGGTGTTGGCTTCAGATTTTTGGTGATTCAAGAAAATGGTGGCTGCTGTTTCGAGTGCTGATGTTTCAATAAGCATCTCGAATGCTCAAAGAGGCTATATTGGCGATGGAAGACGTCATAAGCCCTGCCAAAACCTCCGCTACTTGCGGGTTATCAATGAAATGAACAAGAAATCCACAGACAGTAGCATTATCTCTTGTAGGGACTGCCTCCGGCAATATGTGGTACCCTACGGTCATTTAGCTACTGGCTGCAAAATAAAATCTAGATTCAAATCTTAAAATGTTGGAACTCGTGTTAGAAAGACAAATTTTGAAACATAAAACAGGAAATGGGCAGTGTGAATTTAAAGAAACTGAGCCTATATCAGTCAAAAATTAGAAGGAAAAGCGACAGCTGAATCCAAACAGAGTAAAACAAAGATATGCAAGGAAGGGGAAAAATCATTTTAAAAAGTAGAGAAGTTTTATTTGATGAAACAGCTCTATAGAGCAATAAAAGCTTTAGTGGAGTTTCAGACACAGTGGTGACAGCTTAGCAAGAAGGAACACTATTTGACAAAGAAAAAAGTACATAGCGGAGCGTGACGATAATAAGGAAGTTGAGAAATGTTGTGAATATCTGAAAAAAGGCAAAAAGAAGATACACGCTTAGAAGTTCCAAATGGCACGTGGAAAATGTAACAAAAATGAACGCACATAGCAATTTATACAGTGGTGCAGAGAAAACGATTCCATGATGCCAAATACCTCGTAGGAGAATCACCCATAAAGGTCGTACAGATAGAGGCGTCCTGCAGATTGCACAAAAAACAGACTTTATACATGTACAGTAGCGTTTCAGAAAAATACTATAAAATAATCGAAACCATTATCATGAAAAAATGGTGATGGTGACTAGGTACCAGTCATGTGCCAGTTACAGGTCTCATTCTTTTTACAGCAAAAATTCTAAAAAGCATGATTCCAAATTTAATATAAATTTTATAAAGATAAATCAAGGATCGAAAGTGCGTTTGGTTATAGATTCAACAAAATAAAAGAAATTCATGCTCTAGAAACTACCTCTTTAAATTGGAATAATCATGGGGGAACATGAAGGATTCAATGGATGAAGCAATGGAACCCCCCGCCCCCCTCGCCGAAAAAATAGCAAATTATCTGGACTTCTATTGAAGTTAGACGGGTATTTTTTCATCAAAAGCAAAACAATTAACAAATAAACAAACTTTAAAAAGATATCAATTATTTCATATGCCCAAAAATTGACGAGCGCCTGTTTTCACTGCTCCCTGAAACAAACACAAACTGCATAAGATCAGAAGAAAGTGATATTCTAGCTGACAAAGACGATGTTTGAAACAGATATCCAGTATACCTTGAAGTTTTTCAAGGTGACGTAGAAGAACATGTAATTAAGAAAGCTAAAAAAAAAAACCGGTTTACTAGCACTGGAAGAAAAACCCTAGTTGCCGTTTCGAAAATGAAACAAGAAAAAGTCACAGGCCCTGATAAAATTTCACTTAAAGCGATTGACTGACTAGTAAAATAAGGTATTCAAATAAAAACAAAGTTTTTAAATTCTATCCGTGACAGTGATAAGGCTCCACAAGATATGATTAAATTTGCCTGTGTCATCATCATCCGGTGCCTTGCCGACTGGCGTGGGCGATCATGGACCTCCACTTCACCCTGTCCTGCGCTGTGGCGATGGTGTCTGTTGTTCTTGCTGCTCCCAATCATGTTGTCATCTTGTCCAATATCGTTTCACAGTGTAGCTTTGTCTAAAGCACCAGGTAGCACAGAGGGTGCATGAAACAACAAGGCAATTAACGTAAAGATTTAACAGGGCGAACAAATGGGGAGTGGGGGTGGGAGATAGAGAGAAAGAGAGGGGAGAGAGAGGGAGAGAGAGAGAGAGAGAGAGAGAGAGAGAGAGAGAAGTTTAAGGGACACTAGGTACAGCTGAAGTGAAAAATTTTGTTTGGGCTCTAAATTGAGTATACTGGGCTACCCAATAACCAATATTGGTCAAGAAACAGAAACAAACTATCCCTATATGATTTCACTGCCAATTTTTTTAATTCTTCAGATGCAAAGGGTTCGACAAACCAAAATCAAAATTCGCGCAAATTCTGTACAGGGATTCTGAATAAGATTGAATTGATACAGCCTTGATATTTTAACACAGTGTTTCTGTATATACAATCTGCAACGTACTAAAGATTTGCTTTCCTAAGTCTCATACTTTTTTTGTAACTGCCCTTTCAGTGTCATATACGCGTCAAAAAATTGATCACAAATCAAAATGATACTGTCAACCTTTTTTACACTGACAGAAAACTTATTACAATATCACAATAATCTTTTAGTACTTTGCAAACATATTATCTAGAAACAGTCTTTCAAAGTGGGATTGTGCTGTGACATGTACTTTCAGAAATATCTATGCACAGGTGACTCACCCCTCCTAAGAAAATCATAGTTTTGATAAAACTGAAAAATAAAACGAATTCATACTGGTCTATTTCAACAAAAGTGTTCCCAAATATGGCATATGTGAGTACTTTATAGATGTTTTAGATACTTGAAAATATTCCCAATCGATAAAGCAGATGTTGCTCTACTAAATTAGTCCAAAATCTAAAAATCGGTTTTGGATACCAAAATCGACTTTTTCTGGCTGTCAGCTTTGAGGCCAGAAATCTCTAAAAACAATACAATCTGGCTTTGGTCCCAACAAGAGAAACCTGAAATGCTATACATTTACTATAATGGTGTCAATAGAGAGATGTATTGAAGCCCAAAAAGATCTGTATCTATACTTCATTGGCAATTTTTGGTCGTTTGATAAAGTTAGATGTGATGTTCTATTCAAAGTTTGGAAAAGGCAGGAAGGATTTATGAATTAGTAGAAATCCACAGACTTCTGGGATCACAATACTGATGTAGAAACTGAATGAGAATACAGCCGATGTATTATATTTTTAACATAAGATTGATAAAAGAGTTCGTTGGGTAAGTGTAAGGCTGTACTGTGCCTTTTTCCAAAACATAATTATACAGTGAAGCAATTCTCAGAAACGTAGAAGAAAATCAAAGTCTCAGCTTGAATGAATAGCAAGATATAACATTACCATGAATTATTTTCATTTTCAGATTCAGAAAATGATTTTCAACGGCTTCTAGATATTGTTAAGACTGAAAGTGAAAGTGTGAGATTGTTCTTAAAGAAAGAAAACAACGCAAGGTAATACAGTTGTTGTTTATTTTTTCTTTGGGTTTTTTTAAAATTAAAAATCAAGCAATACCTTTTTTAGGGCTTGGGTTTTTTAAACTCTTATCAACCAGAAATGATTTAATGGATTTTGCTAACAACCAGAATTGAATCTGTGCTGTCATTCAGAATTCGCGTTAATTTTTATTTCACGAACAATATAAATTTAGATCTATCTTGTTCACCATACCAAAAAAAACACAATCAATAACATGAAGGAAGAATGTAAAGTGATATTGAATGCAGAAAAAGCAGTTGTATTGTAGAGGGATTTCAGTAATAACTCTGATTGGGAAAATGACCCCGACTCTAGATCTAAGATTGTCGGTGACACAACGCGCTACCATTCGAAAAATACACCTATAAATTACAAATTGTCACAAAGAAAGGAAGTGTCAAAATGTCTATTTCAAAGTTTATCGGTATTACAAACATAGATCAAGGGGACTGGATGGAAATATTAAGAGGATGAAAATGACACGCTCGGTAGGCGTTAAAGTAATAGTTTTAAAGCGCTTACAACACAAGACAGTAATATAAATGCCAGAGATTAGAGGTGCTACAAGAGAGTAAAACACACACACACACACGCACACACACACACACACATACACACACATACACACACACACACACACACACACACACACAAAGAGGAGCAAACCTCACCAGAGCACCTGCCAACCACCCATCTGTCAAACTTGCTTTTAATCTCTTTAACTAAAGAGGAAAAAATCAAACAAGTTCAAAACATGTGATGGCGTGCATACCACAGTAATATGCGAAGAATTACAATAGCTAAATGCAGTTTCAATACAATGAATCTAATCATTTTTTTAAATAGAAAAATCTCGAAATGCAAACAAAATAAGGTTTTAATGTTATGTTTGGCCAACCCTTCTATTCGGCTATAAATGCTGGACAATTACTGAATTTAAAGAAGATTAACATCATGCAACAACTGTGTGTTTTGTTTTCACGAGAGTGTTTTTTAAAGGGGGGGGGGGGGGTTACATCCCCAAAATCCCGATTCGGCTGAAAATTATGGAATTTGAATTGCAGGCATCTTTAGCTTCCTCAGCCTCTCCTACACCATTGCATTGCTTAAGAACCCCAAAAAACTCATTTCTTCCATTACCGGGGATGATTGTCACCACCAGTTCCTCATAAAGTCAATAGTTTATTTTTCTTTATCGGCCGTTTTCTCAAAACGCGACTTTTCTCTAGAGCTATATCTTTTGGAATAACTCCTCAATTTTTCATCCAATCTTCATGAAATTTTCACATAATGAAGAGAAGATGTAGCACTAAAAACTTTTCTGTTGAAGTTTTGATATATGGAATAAATTTTTGTCGGTGGTGTCTTTTCAAGGATGTTTGCAAACTTGAATACTACCTCAGGAAAAAATCCATTTAAAATGTTCCAATTCGTTTAGGAAAAAAACAACACATAGATTTTTATACCTAATGTTTGTCAACACGTATGCACAAAAAAAACCCAATCAATTTCCATGAGCAAGAAGTGCAGTATTCATTACGTCAGATGTGTCCACAAAATCCAATGAGGTATTGTTGAAAGACGCCCGCATGGGACACTCTCTGAAAGTAAGGAAGAAATAAAATTAAATATAGTTTCTGGGACACTTGAATCAATATAAAGGCCACGGATTTTGTGCTTTCATTTGAAAAGTAGGAAGCAACATTGACTTGGGCAGAAGTGGACCAAGCTCAACTTACTTAGAGACATTGAACATGTGCATGACGAGGAAAATATTTTGGAGAGCACTTGAAAAAAGAAATTAATGGCTAACCATAATTGGTCGCTTTTAAGCACAAGTGGGCTATTCCGAAAGATGCTTTTTTTGAGAAAATCGAAGGTAAAGTTTTTTTCCCTTGTTCAGTTTTTTTTTTTAAACAAGGAGATTTTTCTCTATAACCAAATAAACATACACGCCTATGAGACCAAACTTTTCCTATTGGTAGGGCAATGCCAACTTACGGTGTAGGTCAAGATTTCTGGAGACCCCCCCTCTCCCCCCGAAATCTGGGTTAGCCCGCTTGTTCTTAAAAGCAACCAATTACTGGCGTCTATTTCATACGTGTCTTTTTGACATAACATGAGCTTGATCCCCATTACCGTCATGATCAACTATCACGAAGTCTAGCTAACTGTTGGGGTACCATTGTAAATTTTAATGCCAACTTCTCCCAGTTCTCGCGGTTCTCAGCTCTCCGAAGTATGATGTTCCAGTCAGTTTTTGATTTTGTCTTTTCTTCTTTCCTGTCTGCCTTTACGCCTCCCTCCTTATTGGACAGTCTTGGCCAGTCTACGCGATCAGGTGAAATGCCTGTACCACTCCAGTTGATGTCTTTTCATTGAAGTCAGGAGATCTTCATACGACCCGATGGCGTATCCAATACTTTCTGGTTATCACTTCCTCATTTGTTATATGATCTCTATACAAGAAATCGAGTAGTTTGCATAATCATCCCATATCCCGTGTTAGCATCCTTTTGTCGGTGTCAACGTTTCGCACATAGAAATTTTAATATTATGGACAAGACCAGGAATGCATCGATCTGATCTTGAGCTGATAGCGATACCCTCGTCGTTCCAAATAACGTTTAGTTTGGACATTGAAGCTGCGTTCTCATCTACTCGGGCAAGAAGGGGGGGGGGGGGTATTAGGACTAAAGTTTCCTGATATTTAAAGTAATGGATGGTCTGCCTGTTTCCTGTTGTGTGTAGGAGGGGTTGTAGGGGTTTGGGGGGGGGAGAGGGGGTCGTTTTCTTTTGGTTTTGTTACATGGGAATGTCAGTAACAAATAAAAAGGAAAGCAGGAGGAACACGCATCATATTCAGACCTGGTAGATGAGGGATGATCAATCGACGAGGTGAAATTCTTTATCTTTGTTTACATTACTGACAACCTCATCCATCTTCTGAAGCGATATGCGATGTATTCAACCGTCAGAACAACAAAAGAGATGGCAATTAGACTGGCTACCAGTAAGAAAAGCCAACGAAAATCATTTATTCGGGTTGGGGTCGCAAGCAACGGGGTGTATTTCTTCACAGGTTTCCTGCTAACTTGTGGATACATGGTTTGAAAAAACAGCTTTTGTGTAATTCCCGAGGCTTCCATGTGCCTCAGTAGATCTGAAAATAACGAGTTTATATCTGAATTTTGCGCTAACGGAAGTCCAGCAGCCATGTCAAATATATTTTCCTCCATTATGACGAGGTCAGAGAGTTCCTCGTGGGTTTCTTGAATCAGCTTCAGATCCGGCCTTGTGAATATCGCGATAAAATTCCTCTCAGATTTCAACCGTTCAATAATTCCCTCGTGGGTGTCACAACTGTCCGAAGCATTTGATCGTAGATACAACAGTCCTTCGTACAGCCGACCTAAGACGGACTCTTTCTTGGCCATCCTCATAGCTGTGATCAGGGTTTCACTGACGCGAGGAACGCACCAACGGAAGTCTGTCCTAGACAAGACTTCCTCAAACGTAGAAGCTACATTCGGAGGACTCGGTTTCACCATGTCCGCCGTCATGAGCCCGGAATACAGTGTCGTCATCATAAAGCCCACGAGAGACCACGCCCACAAAACCGACCACTGTGACGTTTTCGTGGGTTTTGGTAATGTTCCTTGCTTGACGATTGCTCCGAAGAGGTCGAAAGCGGTGTCGTTTGCACTGCAGAAACATTTCAACATGTCGTGTGTTTGTGTTCGTGACGACACAAGACCGGGTGTCCGACGGCCAGCAAGTTCCTCTCCACTTATTTCTGCTTTCCTGAAGGTTTTGTATTTGTCTGTAGAAAGTGTCCGACATTCAGTAGCCCTGGCACGCTCCTTTTGTGGGGAATCATCAGGCGGTGTTAGAAGTTTGTTAGTGATTTTAAACAAGAAATTGACAAACAAAGTAGTGAAAATGTAACAGCTCACCATTATGGCGATATTGACAAAAGACTTTTTACTTAAAAATAAAGTGTGTGACGTTCGGATAGGCCTGTAGCCTCCAGTGACGGTCAAATATTCTATGGGGAAAGTCACTTTTTGGTTCTGACTGTACTCTATAGCGATTGACCACGTGATTAATCCAAAATCAACCTTTCCTTCTTTTAAGTTACGCAGAAACTCAATCCACACGTTGTTGTTTTCTGCATTGACGTCAGGAATATAGACGATCGTGAAATTCAAAAACTCTGCTAAAATATTCACAATCTGAACGCTGAATCCGTCATAAAAATACCCACCGCTTCCTGGGAGTTGTGTTTTGTACACATACCTTTCAAACTCTTCTACTAGGACAGACAACTTTCTTCCATTCAGACCGTTTTGGACGTTTGGGAATATGACGTCACAGACGCTGTCAAGATATCCTGTATTGATGTCTGAAAATTCTCGAGATCTGTTTTCCCTCCACATTAGTGTCTGAACGTATTGTACGGTCCCGTAGTCTTCTTCTGCTCCTATCCTCACCACGTGATCTAACTCCAATATTTTATAATCCATCTCTATATCCCTTTTGTTCTTATTGGTCAGAAGTAAAAATTTTGCACGGTTCACAAAAAGCGAACCTCCTTTCTCGGAGTCTGAAAATGTCTTCGCAGCAATCATTACGTCCCGGATTCTGAGGGTGAGGAGGAGGTAATTCGCTTTTCTGTTAACTCCGTAAGTTCGGAGGAAAATGTCCATCAGGTCTTGGAAAGAAGTACTTTTGGAAACAGAGAAATGAGTGAGTAAAAGAAAGTCCAGGTCTTGAGCAGAGTCCATAACAGCAGACGCCAGGCTATGGTTTACGTCAGTGATCAGCACAAGACTGCCCCACATACAGTTGCGGATCGCTTCAAGAATAAGTCGCTTCAGAGTCACATTTTGCAGACGAAGCAGTAGATCTTCATCAGTCTTGGACCTACATAAATCCACATGGTCAGCATTCACAGTGCCCCGAGTTTTTGTTCCAGTACCTAAACAGAATTAATCAGAAAAGCAATCAATGGCACAAGAAAAGTTTGCAAAAAAGAAGCAATACCGTCCGTAAATTAACAGAGATGAAACTGGTCATGTGGTATCAAAGAATTAACTGTTTGGACGTTTGATGACCACCACCACCACCCCCAACCACACACTCATACACACACGCACACACACACACAAACACACACACAGACACACACACACACACACACACACACACACACACACGCACACACACACACACACACACACACACATACAAACAAAGAAAGAAGAAGAAGAAGAAGAAGAAGAAGAAGAAGAAGAAGAAGAAGAAGAAGAAAAAGAAGAAGAAGAGGAAGAAGATGAAGAAGAAAAAGAAGAAGAAGAAGAAGACAACCAGTTGTTTGAGTATTCAGCACAAAAGAATGGGGCAACAAAGGCAAGGGTGGACCACGAGAAATCTTAGCTGGATGGCATCATAAAAGTCCTCCAACAGAATAACACATCTACAATAGAAGCCACCCATCTAGTCTTTAACCAAAAATTGCATCAACCCACGACATCAAAAAGAAGGAAAAATTATCTCGTAGTAAGTATAGTACCTAAAGAGAACCAAGCAGTTTGTCCACGGCCACACGGCTCAATATTAGAAGTCCCACTTCCCAAGAAGTGACCGGCGCTGCTTTCTGAAGGCTCAGAACAGCCGGCAGCTGTGTTTTCTGGCGTTGGCGTTGAAAAACTGTACGCTGATTCAACCCACAGAAATAAAAAAGCTAACACAGTATAGATAAATAGCATCACAAATTGTAATTGTGATGGCTTCATTGAGGATATCTCCTTGACCATGGTTTACTAAGAACTGTGAGTGTTAGTAAATGAGAGTCATGGTTCATTTGCCTGACGCACATTGATAGAACTATGTCAGTGAACATCCTCAACTGGAATCAAAATGATCAGCTCTTGGGTAGCTGTGTTGTGTAATCTAGTGCTAGCCAATTTTATTGATCCCGCCCTTCTCCGTTGGGCGCTCTTACATTGGGATCAAAACCCCCTTTACAGATGCATTCATTAGGTTTTAGCTCTGTTTCCCTTCCCGTTTCCACTTTAATGAGTGCCTGTATTAGTCTTAGTGTCTGTCTCGTATTATTTCTCGAGCGAGTAAATATTGTCAAAGCTTTAATCAACCAAAATACCGTGCTTACCGTGCACCAAAGAGGTTATAATAGTTCTATTTATAACTGTCCCCGTGGTTTTATGCACCCCGCATAATTTAGCAAAATTTGATCATTTTTTGCATAAATTCTGATTATTTTCCTCAATAATTCTTTGATATAATTAACAGAATCGCATAATTCCACATTTTTGGGCTCAATTTGCATAATTTCAGAATTTTTCTTGCCTAAAACGACACGGACAGTTATAACCTCTTTGCAGTGCTCAGAGAAGCATATGTTATTTTCTACTTTTTCGAAAAAGGAGCTACGCATCGATATTATATTCCCAGTCATTAAGCGCTGTACGCCATAAATGAGACAAACAGACAGACGCAATCAACAGAGGGTAAACAGAAAACCAAGCCTGTTAATGATGTCTTCCATTCACCCACAGTATTCTAGTTTAACTCATTCAATGCCATGGTCAATTAAACGTCTGTTAAAGGCAAATCTTTGTCTAGTCCACAAATCTTTTGGAGTGCTCACTTTGAGGTTCTATTATCTTACTTATGTATTGCATCACGGGAAAATCAGGCGCTCGTCAAAATAATGATATTGTAGAAATCACCATTTTTCCACCCGCTGAGCAATTTGTATCGATTTTTAAAATATGTTTCTCAACATTTTCTAATGCCCTTTAATGAACACATTTCTGTATGGACTTCACAGGAAAAAAAATGTTACTGAAAAGCACAAAAAATATAACTTTGCAGTAACCAAAACTGGACGCCCATTTTCTTGCTAATTCTATCTTGGACATCGAAAAAAAAAAAACACATCCTTCAAACGAAAATATTTCGACTTGTTTTCAAGAAAGATTGGATTTTTTTTATCAAAATCAAGACAGGGGGGTTCTCGTGGCCTAGAGGTCAAGGTGTTCGCCTCTCATTCAAATGTCCCGGGTTCGAATCCGAGTAGCGACCTAAACATTTTCTTCTCCTAAAAGTGTCTCCTTTCGCCTCCTTCCCAGCTCTCAAGCAATGTTCTGTCGTCTGCTTTCATCTCCACTTTCTGCCCCCACCCCCTCACCTCCTTTGCCCCTCCTCTGGGCTCCTGACTCTTTCTGCAAATGTTCTACTGCTTCTCCTTGAAGTAGTCTTCGACCGCCACCCGGGCAAAATTCAAAATTTCCTTCCAACTGAAAATGTATAATGTGTCCCACGCGCTCATATGACCTTATGCAGTTGCGAGCGCCATTAAACACTTTTTAAAAAACAAAAAAGCAAGACAAATCAGATTCAAGACTATATCAGTAGCTCCGTATGCCCCATTCATTCCTTTTTTTTTGGGGGGGGGGGGGGGAAGCTGGGGTCCAGTGGCTGTCTGATTATGGCGACGTCTTTCCCTTCCAGATAATCGTTTCTTTCTTCCTTCTCCCCTTTCTATCCCCATTTCCCGCATCCTGAATAGGGCCTAGACAGGGAAAACACAATCGAAGGAGAGGACGTAAGATCTTCCAGTGGCGCTGACACCCGCGGAGTTTCAACGTCCAATCTTCTTCCTTCTTCATGTTCACCTCTATAATTTGGACGACCCAGTCTCCAGGGAGAAGGTTGCTTTTCACCATCGTCCTCCAGACTCCTGGCTCACGTAGAGTTTTGGATCCCCCTGCCTGGCTTTGGGTCAAGGTGGTTACATAGTAATAGAGGCTGCTCTGTGGGCCGCAACCTACGCCTGATAGAATTCGCTCTGAAATCTAGAAAGGAAAGAAGATTTTATTCTGAGGTCCTTGGGATTAGGCAAGTCAGTTAGTAAAAGACTGAAAGACCGAGATAACTGGGTAGATAGCTTTCCATTGTGAATGTGTATTAAATGCAATACAAACCTGTACCTTTTTTGGGCCAATGTCTCGACTCTTATCTAATATAATTATGCATCTTGTTTTCATAGTAATCATGCACACCAAAGCTTGCTGAGTTCAATAAGTCAATCAGATTTATTTTATGTTTTTAAACCCATTCCTCTCATTACTGTTACTGCTGTCCTAATGTAGATATATCTTGTGGCTCAATGTTTTTTTAATGAAATTCAGTATACTGCTTAACAACAATGGTAAATAACTGATCTGTTAAAGAGAGATGAAAGGGATAAGTCTCCTTTAATTTAAGATTCTGTTGCTTTAAAAAAATCACCCAAAAAATTATTTACAGCACAAAAGTCTCCCCAAAAACCCACTCTAGAATCTGAAGTTTCCGCATTTTAGATCATTACTTTACTGAACAAAGAAAAAACAACCAAAAAGAAACGTCCTAGATCATCCATGCTCATGAGTACGATCACATCTCCACTCTAAATCTCTCGATGAGAAGTACATTGTTTGTCTCAGGCGCAATGACCTAACAATGAAAGGATCACGCCCAGGTGTGAACTCTTCAACGCCTTTTATGTCTCAGAACATCGAACTATGCAGCAAGGCGTGATTCTGTAAGCAGGCCAACAAGGCCGTGTCACATGGGATCACATCGAACTGTTGTTTCATCGGTGCTCTTGTTTCCCTGACCTTCAATCAGGTGTGCACCCATATTTGCTAGACAGACTTTGCGCCTGTATGCTACTCTGGGACTGTCCGATCGCCTTTGTGTAATGTTGGTAGTGAGCCAGCCTTTTATTTATTTTCTTTATTTTAATTGGTGCTTTCACAACACAGTGATGAGATTGTGAGCTGTGATTTCGGCCAGAGAGGAAGGAAAGTAATAATATGAATACTTGACAGATAAAGGGGAGGAACAATGAGTGAGATAACTCTTTATTATTATTGATAGGCTGAGGAACCCAACGACACAAGCTAATTGTCGCAAAGACTGTAGTCTCTGCGCATCAATACAGTTTGTTATTATCTTTATCCCATTTTAAAAGACAAATGGTACTGAAATTATTATTAATATTACATTTTCAATAATTACAACAATTTGAGAGGGGGTGCACTTTGTGTAAAAGAAAAAGGAAACAAAATTACTGTGCTCAATAATTCATGGACAAAGGTAATACGTTATTAGGAATCAATTAAAGCTGATTTTGGCTCTCTTTTTTTCTATGTTCTTTGTGAAGGTCTTGGCTCTCTTAAATGAAGGGGGGTTTTTTATCTACGCTTTCTTAGATCAAAGACAACCTAGCCCTTTACGTTCACCATAACACATTGAAGCTAGTAAGGGCACTCCCTTTGAATCATTCAATCTCTACTTTATGTCAATTCCAATACTTCGTTTCTTACTACCGGTATGTTTTAAAAACTAATTCTTCCAGCGGGATCTTATAGTTGGATTTACTCTCCTGTATGTATAATAATTTTCTGTTACTCGGCCAGACAACTATTCTTGTGGGGGTTTTTCTTCACCACCCC
>NW_004797549.1:414368-426969 GCF_000002075.1 Aplysia californica
ACACACACACACACACACACACGCACACACACACAACCTACCACAAAAACATCAGAACAAATAAACCAGGAAGAATTCAGCAGAATCGTTTATAAAGTATTGTGTTACACAGCCCGCTCCAGTTGATATGGGATTCGTAGTCTACTAGTACTTTCTGTACAGGATCGGGATTAAAAATAATGCAACATACAAAAAGTGGTATGCACACATATTACATTAATGCAAGGTATGAAATGTGGGATGCACACATATTATGTGTATACGTTCTAACAATATGTGCTCAGTATCTTATGCACGTGTTACATTTTTTAAAATAGATGTGATAATTAGTTAGATCTACAGCTGCATCAAAAATAGTTTAAATAATGAAAATGTACATAATAATTATCATTATATATACATATAAAAATAGATATAGCCTATACATACAGTCATGTGATCAGATTTCAAAAACTTATTCATCCTGTATCAGTATGCTGAAAGCTGATCACACACACACATGCACACACATGCGCACGCACACACACACACATACACACACACACACACACACACACAAACACACACAGACACACACATGCATACATATATACACAGATATACACACGCACAACACACACACAGATACACACAGACATATGCACGCACATTTGGCCGAACAACAGTATCAATAAATCTGTTTTTTTCTTTTGCCTATCAATCTCTCTCATTAAAAACTTCAAAAGAGACTCGGGTGATCTTCCCCAAGTTACTGGCCCTCAGTCAAAAAGACCTTGACACTTCTTTTTAAAAAGAAGGAAAAGAACAAAACAGTTTGCATGTACTGACATTTTCTTCTCTTCTTTCAATGACAGGATACATATTAACTTCAGGGTAAATAAATATAATTATTATTTCCTCATCATGCACATGGATCCCACAAACACAGCGAGAAATACTTTTAACCCTATCCGTACGCCCTGGGTTCATTTTGTACCCCAGGGGTTGTATTCTTCATAATACTTCTAGTGCAAAGATCTCTTTGAAACTTTCAGTATTTTTCAAAAAATCATTTTGACAGACTGCTATGCAAAGCGTACTACGCAAAGCGTGCGGATCAGATTAATGAGTAAATTTCCTCTTTGAAAAGTGTGGGCACAGAGTTCCCCACGTCGTATGGATACGATAGTAAAGCACAAAGTACGGATAGGGTTAAGGATTGGAAATGAAGACAACAGGAAAAAATGCTTGTAATGTCACATTTTTCTACACACTGAACATTTAGATCCAGAGACTTCACATTCCTTTCACATTATATAGAATTCTTCAAAAATTGTGTGTTCTACTGTTGAAATATCCATTTTGTGATCATATTAGCCAGTTTTCATTTTAGTATATAATCATTATGTTGCACAGCAGTGATTTGAAGAAAACAACAGCACCAGTTTTTGCCCTGTAGTCTTCACAAGTTTTACGCCTCATTAACCCTATGCGTATGCCCTGGGGTCATTTTGTATTGAAACTTTCAGTATTTCTCAAAAAATCATTTTGACAGACTGCTATGCAAAGCGTACGGATCGGATGAACGAGTAAATTTCCTCTTTGGAAAGTGGTGGCACAGAGTTCCCCACGTCGTATGGATATGATAGTAAAACACAACGTACGGACAGAGTTCTTTCATTGATGTAAACACATAATATACATGACATATAACAAAATTATAAAAAGATATAAGAACTACGAGTTATTTATATGTCCTCTTGACACGTACTTGCACCAACAGTAAAGATGATAACACTTTCATAAAACGTTTTTTTAAAAATTATCTACCGATGTCTACATATGTATACAGAATACAGCATAGCCTATAGATTTAGGCATCAAATACAAAAGCACTTTTTTTTTCATTCCAGCCTACAAACTTTATCAAACCATTAATTAATCTGAAATTTTACTTTAATATAGATACCATTTTACTCTTCGCCCTTTTGAAATTGAAAATCAGACGCAAGAGTGTTTCTCATTATCAGTTTATTAAACAAAATTGCATAAATTAGCATTTGAGCCGTTCAAGTTGGAGGTTACAGAAAAATGTTTTAAAGTTTCAGAGATCAAATAATAATAATAATAATAAATGACATTTATATAGCGCTCAACCCCGAATAAAGTACACAGGCTCTGAGCGCAAATACTTCCATGCACTCAGAGATCCCACAGGGATTTTGAGAAAATAAACCAAAAAATTGATAAAGTTGCATTTGCAACAAAAAGACAATTACTGTAGAATTATCAATCAACTTAAGAAAAATGGAAATAATCGGGGGGGGGGAGAGAGAGAGAGAGGGGGGGGGGAGACACCAGGAAAATGGCTTTAATACACTGAGTAAACTTTGAGGAGCAGAAAAATAAACTCAAGAAAGTTGCCCGCATCTCAGACTATTATAGCTGATGACATATGATAACAAAAAAAATTTACCATGGTCCTTTTCAGGGCTACACCGTACCATTTTTATAAGATGAACGACATTTTTTTCACTCATTTTTTTGTTAGCACTTATATTAAATATAAGCAATTGAGCAGTTTGAATAGTTAGATAACAAATCGCAACAAACACCATTTTCGAAGTTTAGCCAAAACAATAAGTAGCGTCTTTTCTAGAAGGGTGAGATACATTCCAGAGTCAACTTCATTTGTCACCAAACATGAATTTCCTCTTTGATTAAAAAAACTGCAGAAAGTGACACTTTTTTAAAACAAAATTTTGACAAAGCGGCAGATCTTTTTTGACAAACCACTGCACACAAATCAAGTCCTTTCCTCTAGTCATATGACTTTGTCTGATGTCGTCAAAAGTTCATTAACGATTCTTTTTCTAATCCTACTTTATTATTGAAAAAACACCAGAAATTTCACATTTTGTCAAAACGATGTGGCCATCTCATCATTTAAAGGATAAGAATCCAACATATATTTCGTCAAACAAATATCAACTTAGCCTTAAATCATGTTTACACTAAAAACAACATTACTCAAGATTATTCAGTGAATGGGAGAAGAGCAGAAATCTTAATTTCTCTCAAAACCAAAAAAATGGGATATGTCATGGAATATTGCGAAACTATTAATAATAATAATTGATAGCATTTGTATAGGGCAAATCCCCTCTCAACAGCAAGCTCTATGCACTTCACAAATCTATACAAATACCCAAGCAGACCTGAGAGCATTCTGAAACAACCTGAACTTCCTGGGAAGTATACAGTGCAAGCAGCCGTTTATAGGCGCTAAAACACTGACATGATCTTTCCCTTTCTATGTTTGGGCACCCATACCCACATGGGTGAAGTGAGGAAAATTTGTGTAGAATGCCTTTCCCAAGCACACAAATTCGGGCCCACGGTTCAGACCCCCGAACCCGCAACCTCACGATTACCAGTCCAATAACCTAACCAGTAGGCCACCGATGCCACATTCAATTATACTTCCCCAGAAACTTGTCAGTTATCACCTCTTGTGTATATAATTATATACGGATTTGTGTTTGTGAGTGAATGCGTATGTGTGTGTGTGTATGTATGTGTGTGTGAGTGTGTGTGTGTGTGCGCGTGTGTTATATATATATATACATGTGTGTACATATATTTTAAACATATAGGCCTATATTCAATCTATTTACATACATGTTAATATAGACAAGGCAACTCAATTTTTTTTTAAACAAGCTTCCCCACTCTGGAATCAACCTCACACCGTTGAAGTGCTACAACAAAGAGCCTAAACTTTCCAGTACAGAGGTCAGAGTTGAGAACAGTGAATGAATGGAAAACAACATCACAGAGGTCACAGAAGTCACAGAGGTCACAGAGGTCACAGAGATCATTCTCCTTATGGCAGTTAACAACAGGATAACAAAAGAAACAATGCTTATTTTGTTTTAGTATGTGTTTTACAATACTTGCAACACAATCAGGACATATAAGTGCTGAAGATTAGAGGTGTTACAAGAGATTAACAAACGCAAAAAAGATGGAAGAGAGAAAAGGATGATAGATGTTTGATAGGAAATAAGGAGCAAACACACCAGAGGAACCACCGGCCATCCACAAACAATATCTATACAGAGAGAAGAAGAAACAAAAAAAATCACCTCTGCCTCTGCCTACATACCAATCATCCGATAGGCGTAGAGGTAGGCTTAAAGTAAATGAGGAGGAGGGGAGGGGGGAGAGGGAGAGGGACAAGCATGGAATGAAGGAGGATGATGATAGTAACATTTTAGCAAAACTTTTCTGCAGAGAGAGAGAGAGTCACAGGCAATGGTGGTTGGAAGGGAGGGAGAGAAGAGGGGGTCCACAGGCACCAGAAGTTGGAAAGGGTGGGGAGCACTGTTTTTTTAAAGGAAAATAGCCATGTTATTGCAATTAAATAAAAACAAACAGGCAAGTAACTACAAGCATTATTATACATACAGCCAACTCTTTCAAGCATACAACAATATTTTCCTCCAGAATCAAATAATGATGGAAAATAACGAGCGCTATAATTATTTGGGGGGGGGGGGTTGTTTTTTTGTTTGAATAAAGAGAAGCACATCAACAAATTAACATTAAGTCAGTTAGTCCTATGAAAAATAAGCCAAAAAAGAGAAAAAAAGAAAGAAATGAGTTAGAACCTAAAAGTGGCACCCCTCCAACCTCCACCAGCACCTTAGTTATAAATGACATAAATAAAAGTTTTAAAAGATGAAATCAACTTGACATGAACCGACTCTGAAACATTTGTCTTCCCTTTATCAAATAATAACAGAAAGCTTTTTCATTTAGCTTTAGAGAGAATTTTACTTCAGAAAGCGTTTTTATGGCACTTGCAACACAAATAGGTCATCAAAGTGTTGAAGATTAGAGGTATTACACAAGAATGACTTACAAAAAAAAGAAAAAGAAGATGAGATAAGGACAATAGATGTTTGGTAGGAAAGAAGGAGCAAACCACATCTAAGCGCCTGCCAACCACCCATAAGATGAGTCGCATGAAAACAACTTGATGAAATGAATTGATTGTAATTCCTCATATCAAACAAAATCAAAAATCAAATAACAGAGGGTATATTTCATACGTTATGGGCAATAAAAAGAGTTTGTACTGGCATCTGGTTTAGAGATTAGAATTTGAAACAAAGGTCATTCCAATCAAGTTTGTAAATAAATATGATGGTAGACTGAGGAGAAAGCAGCTCAAAATAAACAGAATTATAGCTGGATGGAATGAACAATTTATACTGGCAATATATACTCTGTCACATTTTTAAGTATACACTGTGTTAAAATGAAAACAGCTGGTTTCACAATGAGCCGATATTCTTAAAAAGTCCAGGAATACTAATTCTATCAATTTTAAAAATGGAAAAACCCAGCAATATGTAAAGTTAACATAACAGGTTTATTCCTGACTTACAAGAGGGTGGTGGGGTGGTCTACAAAAGCAACACGATCAGTAGCGCGCATGATGTCCTCTTGCATTGATGATGGCCTGACATCGTCATGCATGGAATCAATCAATCGCTGCACTGTCTGTTGAGGGATGTAATTCCACTCTTCATGCAATGCTATTTCAAGTTGAGGAAGTGTCTGGGGCTAGTGTTGTCTCCTTTGAATGCCACAATCGAAAAGTCTCATAGATGCTCAATGGGATTCAAATCAGGTGAGTAGGCAGGCCACGGCTGAAGAACTGGAATGTTGTTTTTATGTAGGAACTGGGTGGTTAGACTATCTCTGTGCACAGTGGCATTGTCATGCATAAAGGTCAGTCCCTGGTTTTAAATGACTGCAACAATGTGCGGCCGAAGAATCTTGTCAATGTATCAGTGTGCTGTCAAATTGCCATGAACAGTCACAAGCGGGTTCTTGCCAGCTGCAGTAATTCCCCGCCACACCATAATAATAATAATAATAATAATAGCATTTGTATAGCGCATATCCTATCCCCGCTCAGCAACAGGCTCTATGCGCTTTACACTATATTATTACCCCAGCAGACCATAGAACACTCCGAAACATTCTCAGCTTCCCGGGAAGCATACAGTGCAAGCAGCCGATTAAGCGTTCAAACACTAACAAACTGACAAGATCTTTCGCTGTCTATAGCCGGGTACCCATTCCCACCTGGGTGAAGTGAGGAAAATTCGTGTAAAGTGCCTTTCCCAAGGACACAACGTCGGGCCCTTACGGTTGCGAGTCCGAGAGCCTAACCACTAGGCCACCGACACCATCACACTTCCATCACCAAAAACTCTGGCCTGTGTTAGACACTGAGGAACGGTCCTCTCATTTAATCTCTCGAATACATGTTTTCTTCAATGTTGACTTTCCAAAAGAAACCTGGATTCATAGGAGAACATTCGGTTATTCCATACCTGGTGAGACCAATGTGAGTGTATTCTTGCCCAATCAAGACTGTTTCTGATGTTGTAAGGTGTCAATCTGATGCGGAGAGCTGGGCGCCTTGCTCAGAATCCAAATTCTTTCAACCATCTCAATACAGTCATTTTTTATATTGGGTTGACAGGTCGCATGTAGTTTAACTCATCTCTGATTTGTCTTGCTATTTTGAAACGATTCCATAGATGTGACAGGCGTATAAAAAGATCTTCTCTTGGGAGTAGTTTTTTTTCTCCCAAGTCAACAGGGTCAATCCTTTTGTGATCCTGATGTTCTCTAACGATCCACTATTGCTTACACAGTTCTTCTTGTGACATTAAAAAGTCTCGCAACAGTGGATACTGAAGCATCCCGCGGATCATTCCAACAAGATGATTTCACACATTTTCTTTTAGGCGTGGCATCATTAAGAAACGTAGACAACACGAGTTTTATCACTGACGAATTGTTACTAAAATGACAAAGCTCTGATGTGTAATTCTTTTTTAAACAAGTCATTACTATGTCACGAGTAATTTTCAACAAACACAAAATATATAAAATACACGCAGTAACAAAACCACTCATGCGTTCAGAAATCTGAAAACAACTCACCAGTGACAGGTATATTACGTAGTTAGTGTGTACATTTGAAAGTAATTGTTGGAATAGATTTTTTTTATTGAGCTTTAAAATGTGTATACTTTAAAATGTGACAGAGTATATTACAAATGGAATGCACAGAGTCAGAATTAACTGGACTATTCAGGAATGCAATGTAAGCAGTGGCTAGACTGTTATGGAATGAACAATGTCAGAATTAAGTGAACTATCACAAAATGTTTATTGACAAAACCAACAAAAGTATAAACAAAGATGAATGGACAATGTCAGAATGTCAATTTTAATTGTTCTTTCAGGGGATGCACAATGTTATAGCTAACTAAACTTTTAAACAATGTAGGCCTACAAGTGTCAGAATTAAACTATCAAGGAATGCACAATGTCAGAAATAACTTAACTTCCATGGAATGCAGAACATTAAAATAATTTAATTATACTATTAAGGAATGTAATGGAAGAACTAACTGGAATGTCATTCAGATATAAATGTGTTACGACACGGTGGAATCGGGCACTTGTCAATTTTTGGGCGTATGGGGCTATAGGTAACATCTTAAAGCCTGTCCATTTGTCTCGCTTTTGGTACAAAATTACCCCTCTACCTTCAATAGAAGTCGAGATATTTTGGATAGAAGGAGGTGGGGAGCCACATGGTTTCAGAGGTAAAATTAGCGAGAAAATGGCTGCCAAAGTTTGGTGAGCTCCGAAGCTTAGGAGTCCTTGGAAACTGCAAATTTACATTTTTTTCGCCTTTAATAAACATTGTTCAGTAAAATCCATAAATCAGTATGTTTTTCATTGGACATAAAAGGTCTGGGGCCAAAAAATGAAAATTTGATAAAAAGTGACAAAGAAGAAGAGAACATGTTGTTTTTTTCGATCTCATTATTTTGATGTGCACCTGATTTAATAATAATAATAATAGATAGCATTTGTATAGCGCAAATCCCCTCTCAACAGCTAGCTCTATGCGCTTCACAATCTATACTATTATCCCAGCAGATCTTAGAGCATTCTGAAACAACCTCAACTTCCTGGGAAGCATACTGTGGAAGCAAACCTTTTATAGGCGCTAAAATACTAACATATTGACAAGATCTTTCGCTGTCTATGGCCGGGTACCCATTCCCACCTGGGTGAAGTGAGGAAAATTCATGTAAAGTGCCTTTCCCAAGGACACAACGACGGGCCTGCTACTCGAGCCTCCGAACCAGCAACCTCACGATTACGAGTCCGGTGGCCTCACCACTAAGCCACCGACGCCACAACAATGAATTTAACAACGATGCCTCACAAAAAAACTCATAACAAGAAATTAGATTCACATTTACATTTGTGTTGCGAGTTCGCCACTCAGACACAAGATCAAGCCTTCCTTTTTCATGCAAAATTGCATTTGAAAGAAAAGCAGCACCCCAAAACATCTCTGACTGCCAGACCAAGAGACTACTGGAAAAACAATTTGAGCCAATTCAGATCAGATTCATTGCAGCACATGACAGATAGTCATCTCAAAGAGTTGGTCAGGGTAGGTAGGGTTAGTACACATTGACCAAATTGTTTACCAGCAGGAAGTTCTAAAACTATACAGAAACAAGGCAAGTGAATATCAGAAGTGTCTTATTTATTAAAAACAACCTAGACGTAGAATCTCCGTTGTCAGTCCTTCTATCACTTTTTTTCTTTACTTTCATCACTGAATCAAAAGCTTCATTTATGCAACATGAGCTATTTTCATCCAGTAGTAGTAAAACTTCACACATAACAGCGAGTTTTGGAACAAGCCAAAACAGAACTGTTTTCAAACAATTAATTCATATATCATGATATACAGAAAAAATTGACTTATGCGATGTCCCAGTTGCACCACAGTGTCAAGCTCAGACATATCTGGTTATCTATCATCCTGAAAATTATGCCAGTCCCACTGGTTATGTTAGAAGCATGGGGGCCAAGCTGCAGTGGTGCAAAAAATATTTGAAAACACAACTGTAAAATACATACAAACTCATCTCTTTGAAATCGGTTGACTCCTCTCGTCAAAGGAATCAGAACTTTCCTAAAAATTCCTCACAGTAACAAGAATTTTTTATTTTTTTTCAAATTGGCAGTTCAAATCGACTCCCTGAAATCAATTCAGTTATTGTAAATTTAAGATATTTGCTATATTGGGGGGGGGGGGGGGGGGGGGGGGGCAATAGCCACCATTTCGCACTCGGGAAAAAGTAAGACAAACAGAAACATTTTGTATATTTGATACAAGTGTGAAATAGGCCTATCAGGCCCCTAACAAGCACACCTCACTTTCACTGAATTCTGAGTGGGAAAAAGTTTTTAAGTCCCAAGAGGACAAACAGCATTGTAACTTGTTAGGTGTACACCATTATCATTCACACACTTTTTCACTGACTGCCAGGCACCATTTTGCAGTAAAGAGAATTGAGTAAAATATAGAAGAGTATCTTTCTTAAGAATACAACATCATACACGTCAGAGCAGGAAATCAAACTCACATCTTGTATATTTGCAAGTCATTCACCTCACAGCTCAACTATGCTATTTCACTCTAGAAATATTTCTATTTTAACATCCTCAACATAAAAAGGACAAAACACCGAACTTTGACATTGGGAAAGAAGACAAGAGAAATTCTTGTTGCCATTATGAACTTGTAAAGAAGAAAGAAATATTCCAATAGAGACAGAAGGGCAAGATGCAAGAAAATGTTCAGCAGTTTAAGACAACTGAGAAGAAAACCTAGCAGCAAAACATAAAAAAGACCAAATATATGTGGGGGGGGTGAGATGCAAAACCTGTTAAGCAACATTCTGGACAAAATCAAAATTTTGTGCTTATAAATACACATTGTTACCGGCTATCAGATGAACAAAGAGTTTTCGGCCAAAACCCAACACATACTTCATAAAAGCCACCAAAAAAATCTTCTTTTTACGTATGTTTGTGAGTAGGCTTATAGCAGCATTTAAAAAAAGCTGATTTTCTCAAACATGCTCAAATGGGTGTAGTGGGTTTTGCATCTCAGTCCCTTAAATAATAAACATTACACATATAAGTAGGGCCTACAAATGTACTTTGCAAGACTACACAAACAGACAGGGGTCTTTTCTACAAAAGTTGTGTGATTAATTGTAAGTGTTTTACATTTGTAAAGCGCGACTCACACAATTTACATCACCTCCGAGGCGTGAAAGTGTTGTGCCATTGACTGCATATGTTTTGTGTTCCCACTGATACAATTTATATCATTTAGCAGGTGAGAAGGTATTTTTGTTCAAAGAAACGTAAATAATAACATCATGTGTTGATAAAACAAATAAAGTCAGCTTCCACATACAACATAGCTTAGATATGGTGGCCAAAGATCATATGAATCAAAATTGTTGGGACTTCTGTCCACATTTTCAGGCACATATTTACAGTGCTCTAAGTGAGATGTATAAAATTACCTTTTCACCATGTCAGTACAAATTGACTTTCTGAAATTAAATCAACTATTGTAAATTGAAGATATGTGGTGCACTGTTTGTACAGGTAATAAAAGGCTTATCAGGCGGCCTTTGAGTATACCCACCTTCTCTTCGAAAACCCTCGACTCTGCTTATTTAAAACCCAATTTAATGGCAGTCCATAGAAAAAGTCCCCATACCTACAGAACCACAGTGTATTCTTTTATATCGCACAGCCTGGGAACATCTACCAAATAATACAAACTCGTGCAGATATCAAAAACTAAAAAGATAATGCATCTTTTGAATGTTGTCACATGCATTATATTCATTCATCATGACTTTTGTACTTTGCTCCATACAAAGTCATTTTGACTTTCAAATTTGTTTTTTTTAAAAGAATGTAAAGTAAATCGTATGTGTCTAAACAAGGTACTAAATCCAAGTAGCACAATGGCCAGGCAGATATTTTGTATCCCTGCTCACCTGTAATTTAACGCTTGTTGCGTTCCCCTGACCACTTCTTCATACGGTGGTGGAGTGGTGGGCACACCCTCAGGTTCTGAGTACGGGTTCCCGTAAGCTATGGCGTCATAGGCCGGAGGCGGGGTTTGACTCCGCTCCTGTCTCGGAAACGGCACACTATGAGGTCCTTGCGAAGGCATGGCCACCTGAAGTGAGGCTCTCGGAGTTTCCAACCTAGAGTACGCTGGCAAAGGCACATCTGGCATTACGAATGGTCGTGTGTCAGATGAGGAGGAAGTACCCATGGCCCCCCGGGGAGAGGCTAGCTGCCGTGATGTCGGGCGCCGTTCACTCTCCCGCTCCTGTAATGCACCTCGGGCGGCAGCTTTTCGTCTCTGATATCGAAAGACGAAGATGGCAAAAACCATCACTATGGCAACAACCAGGCCAGCGAGCGGAATGGTGACTGCCAAGTGAATCACGTTGTCTGAATCATCATCCGAATCGGAGTCATCACCTGTCATTGAAGGATTGAAAAGTTGTAAGAGTTGATGAGAAATGACAGATGAAGTAGAAATTCTTCTGGATGATTTTCTTTTGAAATTTAACACCCAACTTAACAGAAGGAGTGTTATTTCAAAGCATGAGACCTTGTAACCAAAACTAAAATCACATTCATTGCAAATAATCCAGAAAGCATAAAAAAATAATTTCAGAATCAAACCGAAAATACCTTCATTTGTAACAAGTTTTTATAATCCTTTGACTCACCTTTGCCCGATTCAGTAATGAAACAAAATAGGGGGATCCGAAATGACTATCTCCATACTCCTGATATAGCCTACAGGGTGACTAAAAAAAAAAGAGGATCCACTTAAAGGACAATAGCTCCATCATCTCTGCACCAGTTTCAAAAAAACTTTGAACAAACAAAATTCAACCATAAGGGCATCAAGTCTGCAAATATGAAGAAAAGCAATCAAAAGTATTCGAGAAATATTAAGTTTTTAACATTTCAACCAAAATTGGGTAAAACTCAAAATTTTACTTCTTTAAAGCGTTCAGCTACAGGGGCATGATTGGCACGTTCTGATTCCAGGACAAGGATGGTAAAACCATGACAGTCACATCAGATGGATATCTCACTGTGCTGAGAAAGTTTTGTAGAAGCTTGGGGAAAAGGTGTTATGCTATAAAGGCCTGGTTCCAGTAAGATGGGTCCACATCCCACATGTTGAGAGTGGCCTTTGTGTAGTTGTAAGAAAGGTTTCAGGAACACCTTTAGTTTTAGTAAGGTTTTACGGCGCTCGCAACTGCATAAGGTCATTATGAGCGCCAAGGGGTGGATGTAAACAGAGAAGACCAAACGGGGAATCAGGCTTACTCTGCTCACCTCTCTAGCCTCAACAATACAAAGTCAGCTTCGACAATCAAAGCATCCCGGAAATAGCAGTTCACAAGAGAGTGACAAACATACAAAAGAAGTAGAGGAAAAATGACGATAGTAAGGATGAGGAAAGAAAAAGTAGCAGTTCCCCCTATGTTGTTCTGGCACAAAATGAGCATGACATTGATAATCAGCCCATTTACAATTCTAATGTGCATAAGAACATGTTAATATCCCCCCTTTGGGAATGGCCTAAAGACAC
>NW_004797549.1:427781-434259 GCF_000002075.1 Aplysia californica
GAGAGAGGGGGAGGGAGGGAGGGAGGGAGAGAGAGAGACAGAGAGAGAGACAGAGAGAGAGAGAGAGAGAGAGAATCAACACACATGTAGCAGCTTTTGTCTGCTAGCATGTCAGATAAACCTACCCCCAGGAACAGCGGAGAAGCTAGCCTCAAATCCACTGTACTGAAAATTAGCGTCCGACATAAATCGTACCACCATCTTGGGCCCAGTGCTGGTAAATGTCAAGTCCTGATCTCGACTGCAGAACCGTCCAAGGAAAACCTGCGAGTCGTCCTTGACTGAAATATATAAATAGACTTCTAGAAAACAAAAACAACAATAATAAAGATAATAATAGAGACGACAATAATAACAATGATAATAATAATAACAATAATAACAACAACAACAATAATAACAATAATAATAATAAATAATAAATAATAATAGTAATAATAATAATAATCTTTGCCATCAAGATATGATATTAATATTATGATAAAATCATTATAACAGTATGATGATGATGACGATAATGATGATGATGATGATGCATCATCATTATGATAATAATAATAATAATGCAATGTACTTTGTTTTAAGTGCGTCAACAACATTGCACCATCATATTGTGATATGGTCATCGAATATATACCATCTCGGCCTTTAAAATGGGCAAAGAAAAGACTTTTAAGACCTGTCCAAAGCACAAGTGAGAAACACGGGGGGAGAGCTTATTCACACCACACCCCCTCCCAGTAGAACGCTTTGCCAGCTCATCTACAGGAGTCTAACGTTTTAACAAAATTCAAATCAGCACTTGAAACACATTTGTTTCAGTCCAGCTTCAATCTGCAATTTTTATCAAATTTGTTTTTTTGGCTTATCATATTTTATGGCCATTTAAAAACATATGACTGTGTGGATGTTACTGAAAAACATAGAACAAAGTCACAAATATGCAGTTTTACAATTTCCAAGGACTCTCAAGCTTTAGAAGTCACACTGCGGCAGTCATTTCCTGCTAATTTTACCTCTGAAAGCAAGCGACCCCCATCTCCTTCAATAGCAAATATCTTGATTTGTATTAAAGATAGATAGGTTGTTTTTTTATCGAAAGATAGACAAATGATTGACAAGCGCCTGGTTCCAACGGATTGTGACACAAACAAAGAACTTACCATCAAATATATTCACATAGTCCTTGTTGCACTGGGACCGAACATCTCTCCCCTCAATGGACGAACTCACAACAGTTATAGTTATGACATCATCATCATCTTCAGCCTCAATCCACCAGTCACATAACTGATCTCTGTGCACACAAAGAGGGAAAAAAAAGAGAAAATTCAGTTACATCTCGGAGCAGACCTGCCGTAAGCTGACAAAATGCCTTTTTTTCAAATTTTGGAGCCAAAATTTTTATTTACTAAATCGAAAGCCTGATCAGTTACCTACCCTACATGTGTGAAAAAATCACAGTGAAACTGAGACTAGTTTTTTAATTAATTTTGAATTCAAATTTCTGAAGTACTCTATTTTTCAATGGAAACACTGACAATAAACCTCTTTTTCTCGAAACTGCTGTGAATTTTAAAAAGGCATTTCGTCAGCTTATGGCAGAGTTGCATACTATAGATCCCTAATTCTTTTCTTGCACTCACTTCTACTGATATTTTCAGATGTTTATTGGCCCGACAAGCCAATCAATGAAACAAAAAATTTTTATCCAGTCCAGTGCAAGCATTACTACCTATGGCTGATAATATACTAGCCCCATCCACCTGGTGTCAGCAAATTAAAGGCAGTTGAAGGACGGATGCGAAAACATAACTAAACTGCACCCACCATTCCGTCACCTTTGGGGATTGTGGTGTGCGAGTGTGGCCAGTCAAAGAAAAAAACTAATTGTGAAAAAAGAAAAAAGTAATAAATACTCTGAAATTGCAATAAGGCGCTTATTTGCACCTGTGGGTTTTCAAGTACGCAGAGCTCAAATCTAACCTTAAAAAACGCGATTTGATGCAATTTTTGACATTTACGACTTTGATTTGTGCTGTCCTTGCCAGAGCGATGACTCATTTCCTGTCTAGGATCAGCTGTCCCAACAAAGAGGATTACTGCACACAACAATCAAATCTGACTGTCTCCAAAAACACATCTGCTAGCCGGACTTGGTATAATCAGGCCGTCCTTCAACTCTTTGTTTTATTAGCAAATATCTCTGCACGCAGCATTTTGTCCATCAGTTTGTTGTCTTCAAACAAGGTTTAGTATATTTTCAGCCTTAGACAGAGCAACACCTGCTGGCAAATGTGGGAAATAAATTTTTTACTTTTTATTTTCACGTTTACTAATAGTGCCAGCAATAAGATGCTGCCCTGCTGAATGGTGTTCAACACGGCTTACATAATATTTTGTATTCACCATATACTGTTTCTACAAGATGCACTTCATAAAATCAATTGCAAATTTAAATCAGTGATTATTTTTTTCATATGAGGAAATCTTTTACCTTTAGAGACAGTTTACCATATTTACAAATCAGATCTAATTACAGACAATTGATTGTTAAATCGAGCACCACCTTTCATCCTTGGGAATCTGAAACTACAGTTTTACCCTGTATCATGGAGGGGTTAGGTGCCCTCCCACCCAGAGACTTAGACACCTGATTTCATTTGGGTCAAAAGTTAGATAAACATTACCATACTTTAACAACACTACCATACTTTAACACCTCCAGGACCGGCCTGCCATTTGACTTTCAGTTCCCCAGGACCAAATGAGCTGTCGTCCGCTTTCCAACTGAATAAGTGAGATATGGGTCGCTTTGATTATATCAATGACTCTGTTTCTAGTGAAGTTGAAACTTCATCAAACTGTTTAGAATATTATGTTACCTATACCATTACACATTTTTATTGAAAAAATATTTTGATTTCAGTCCTTTATGTGTAATCAATTTTGTAATAGTAAGTTTTTGTCCAGAGTTAGTTCTTGATATGGATAAAAGGCTCGATCTAGATCTGCTGACAGAGTAAACCCATGCCCCTCAATCAATTATAACTGTTTCCAGATCTATTTTTCATTACTTTGTTCTTGATCTGAAGATTCCCTATCTAAATAAATCAGACCATTATTCAAGGCAACACTGTCTGTGTCCATGCAAATTCCGGCGAGCCCCTCAGGTTCTGTGAAATACATTCTCAACCTCATTTTATCGCTTTCCACATTTAATTCCTAGAAATCAGAAGCACAATATCTGAACGGAAGAGATCAATGGGTTAATGAAAACATAGATCATTTCGCTCGTGAGTATACATGTCCACGGTCATGGGGAAGCAGTCGGGCTTCGCGGATATTCTCGTCCACGACCCCGCAGGTGTTAAGGCATGCCATCGGTATACAAAAGTGTAAAGATAGTCATGCTTAGGCGAGGCAGGGTTCAGGCTAAAAGTGTTAAAATGTACACAGGACCACCTTACAAGTAAACAGAACAGATACTCACGGTCTGTACTGCTTTCTATTCTCAGGATACTTTACGTATTTTAGGTCATCGGTAAAAATTGTAATCTTCTTTGGGCTTGAAAATTCCGAACATCTTTGCTCGCCATCTGAAGATATTCCAGAAAAAAAAAAATTTTTTTTGGAAATAATCTTTGTAAATAACCATAAAGAAAAGGCCTACATAATTATGTTCTACATCCCTATCCATACAATTAACACATTTTTAAAGGCCAACTGCTTTGACTCTCAGTTGGATATTAATCCCAGTAGACAGATGCTGTATAGAATAAGTTCTCCATCCAAGCACTGAAACTCACATCTCTTCATCGTTGCATTACACCACAGAAACTGGTATATATATTTCTGTTTTGTCCACTATTGTTCATTGTACCACAACTGATCTACTCCCCTGTCCAAAAACTACTTGAGCTAGCATCCTCTAACAATTTATCAACCCTCATAGATTCTAAGATGAAATTTCTTTATAATTTATCTATACCACTAATCAGTGGCGGTGGGTGGACCAAAATTAGGGTGGGGCTTAGGTTGCTTTTATTTTTTTACCACCAAATAGCAAGCAATAAGAACAAAACAGTGATGATTTTTCTATCTCACGATGAGCCACGGCAGTTTGAGAACGATTCAAGCGAGAAGAGTTGCCTTTGTTTTCCATCTCTTTGTTCTTAGTTAAATTTTTTTTGGTGGTGGGGACGAAGCCAATTCACCTCCAAAGTTCCTCAAATTAGTTTTCGTGTCATGAAAAAGTTGCCTTAAAAGTAGTTCGACCTGATTTATAACTGTTAAATCTCAGCGGCACAAACACAAACATACACACACAACACTTCAAACATAATACTTCTATGAGCTGGATTAGGCCGCGAAGTTGAGAACGTTGAACGCACCCAACAAAGAACTAATGAGCGCATAGGTATCTGTGTCAGTGGGGGAAAGTGTGTCGTAAACTTTCACCCCATTGTCAGGGCTAGGAGAGCGTGAGCTCTCGGTACAGTGTTATTTTTTCCCAGTCTTCTACCTTTTTACAAGAAGAGTTTAAAAGACGGGCTGTGGGAAAAGGGCTCATCTTCGCTAAGCCCTAATGACATTTGATTGGCTGCTGGGTTACTATAGTTGTAAGCGGTGACAACAGTGATAAGATAAGCCAGAAAGCCGCCAAGTTGATCACTCTGTGTTCATTGCGTGCGCTCATAATGGTTTCAACTGCTTACTTTGGGATAAAGTTGGGGGAGGTGAGTGGGGAGGGGGTAGGGGCTCAAGCCCGTGAGCCCTTCACTACCCATCGCCACTGCCACTAATTGGTAATACAATTCTTCAGTTTAAAAAAACATGTAATTCACAGAAGATATTCAAACTAACTAAATATTACACCAGTTTGAATTAAATTTAAAAAATAAAAACAGAGTCTACACAACCTGTACCCACTCTTGATGTATTAAAAACACTTTTTTTATGCCTATTTTCAATAATATCCTTTCCAAACCATAAAGCAACCTCTATATGATGCAGTCCATCACACAGTATTCAGCATTTTAGGTAAGCGTTTGCATGATTTTTTAAAGTATCTGAATCAGTCCTACTCTCAAAACTTCTTCTGTTCCACATCAATATCAATAGTTCAGGATTAACAAGCCCAATGTATACATATGTGTCAATAGTACAGAAATAACATACCTGATGTATGAGCCAACAACCAAAGAAAAAAGAACCATCGAATGGCGATGTGAGATCTTTGAAATATCTGCTTCATGACCTTCACTCCAGTTCGTTTGACCTCTCAAGTCCCGCAGTCAGTTCAGGCTAAACATGATCAGCCAGAAAGGAAAAACTGAGGGTTAAACAATTGTCATTTCAAAATCTGAATCAAAATAAGACTCGAGAGAGTAATGTGACTCTCTTTAAACAGCGCACCAGTCGTCGTACTTCAAGGATCTAGATGATGGGGAAACAACTAGATCTAGTTATTTTTGTTTGATATCACTAAGAAGAGACAAGGAAAATTCAAATTTGCCAGACATTGACATAGGTAGAAAAGATCGTAACATCAAGTCTTTAAGAAATTGTAAAGCAAGACTGCACGTGTGTCGCCACATGACATTCACTTCTTAAGTTGGGAAAGAAATTTAGTCTCATAGCACAATGTCATTATAATTTGTCTGGTAATTCTGTAATTAATATGATGTTGACTAGGGACAACGTGCTAGACTTATTACGACACTATTATAACTATCCTTGTGATATGAAATGACAGGACAGTTTAAACTACGTGAGTTTGATCGGTGAACATATCTCGCCGCTTAAAATCATTAAACAATTCTCTTCGTTTTTGTTGGTTGATTTTTCAGTTTTATTTTCTTCCTTCTCATCCACCCACCCACCTCCATTAACCCTTTATCCTTTTTTTTCTTTTCACTACTTTTTTGTTTTTATTTGTGTGTTAATTTTTGTTATCTTTAAACAGTCTCAGCAATTCTCGTACTATAGATTTAGTCTGTACCATTCTGTACCTCCTCTTCTCCTCCCCAAACAAAGTTGTACACACACACACACACACACACACACACACACACACACACACTCACACACACTCACACACACACATACACACACACACATACACACACACACACACCCAAGCAGTCGGCAATGAAACCAATCTCGCGTCGCCTAGTGACATAGCCCATCATGCGCTAAACGTCAAAGTGGGCCCGCCAAGGCGCGGACAAAAGCCGAAAGAGGAAGTGGAATTTCTTGGTAGTAGAGAACCTATGGTACTGAATAAGAACTATTATCAGCAGCCAATCTACTCTTGTCATATATAGCAGACTACCGGCTCTGGCCCCTGACTATTGTATAGTATCCAGTATCCAGATATTATTATTTAAATAACTTAAACATCTTTTTTCAAAATGATGAAATGAGATTTTTTTTTATTTTATATTATTATCAAGAAAGCCAAAGAACCCCCCCC
>NW_004797549.1:435607-438807 GCF_000002075.1 Aplysia californica
TCTGAGATAAGGTGTTCGCTCTCATTCAAAGGTCCCGGGTTCGAATGTTCTTCTCTAAAATGGTCTCCTTTCACCTTCTTTCCTGTTCTGGCGTCTGCCTTTGTCTCCACTTTCTGCCCCCAACTCCTTATCTTCTTTGCCCCTCCTCCGGGCTCCTGAATCTTTCTGCAGCCTTTCTACTGCTACTCTTTCACCTTGGCTCCTTCTTACTGTTGTCTTTCAGCCACATCCCTGATCTTCTGGTAGGAAAAGAGATGTACACCTAGTCTTCTCGGACAAAGGCGAAACATTTTCGGAGGTCCCGTGTGCAAGTTGCGCACGTTAAAGATCTCTTGGTGTTCTAAAATCGATAAGAGTAGGCTTCGGTCGTCTTTACTTTACTTTTATCCGCCGCTTATACAAGTTTGGGTGTCGCAGGAAGAAAGAGACGTCTCTCTGTCGCCAGCCGGAGAGCTTGTGTCAGGGGGGATGCCGTGGGTGGTTAATGTTTCCCTTACTCCATCTACCCATGTCTTTCTCGGTCGCCCTCTAGCCTTGTTGCCATCGGATATTTGGATGTAGGCACGTTGTGCTGGATGTTGTGTTGGTAATCGTAGGAGATGTCCGAGTCATTTGATTCTTTGGTGTTGGATGTGATGCATGACATCATTTGTGCCCACCATTTCTCGGATTACAGAGTTTCTAATTTTGTCTCGCCTGGTCTTGTTTACAGCTTTTCTAAGGCATCCCATTTCACATGTTGTAATTCTTTGCTCTAACGTCTTGTTCGTGGTCCATGTTTGGCATTGATAGGTGAGTGTTGGGATGAATATGGTGTTGATCATTTTGAGTTTTGTTGTCTTGGGGATGTTAGGATGTTTCAGTAGTGGAGTAAACTGGTAACTAACGTTGTTGACCATTTGTACTCATGTTTCAATTTCTCTGCTCAGTCGCCCATCCTCTGTGAATATGCTTCCAAGGTACTCAAATTCTTGGACCTGTCTGAGACTGTTGTTGTTGATGTGTATCCTGCGTGATTCTGGCTTTCTGTTTACTTTCATTGCCTCTGTTTTGTTGATGTTGATCTTCATGTCGTAGTTGTTACATTCTTCGTTTAATCTGGCAGTGTGGCGTTGGAGACTTCGTTCATCTTTGTATGTCAGGCTTTGGTCATCAGCGAAGAGTAATTCATTTAGGGCGTCTGGTTCTGTGTTGGCCTCTCTCGTAATTCTGTCCATATATATGATAAATTGTAGTAGTGATAGGACACAACCTTGTCTTACTCCGAATGTTATCTCGAACCATTCTGTGAGTCCCTCTGACATTCTTACTGTACTTATGCTGTTCTAGTAAAAGGCACAGATGTTATCTAGAAGTTGGTCTCTTACGGTGTAGTTTTCGAGTTCTTTCCACAACTTGTTTCTGTTCACTCTGTCGAACGCTTTCTCCTGGTCGATAAATACTATATTTAGTTCCGTGTTCAGTTCTATTACCCTTTCGCACATTTGTCGTAGGGCAAATGTTGCGTCGGTGCATCCTCTTCCCTTTCTAAATCCCATTTGGGCCTCACTCAGAAATGGTTCAACTTTGTGTCTTGTTTCGTCATTCCAATATCTTGGCGAACATTTGCCCACATGGCTTAGCAGTGAAATGCTTCTATACATTCCACAGTTTTTCTCTCATACTGCCTTTCTTCTCCATATTGGTACTATGACCGCTTTTTGCCAGTCTTCGGGAACTTTTCTTTCTGTACATGCTTTCTGGCAGATTTTTGTTAGCCAAATTATTCCAGTTTCATCACATGCTAGGATGGTCTCCGTGGTGAGATCATCTATTCCTGCGCTTCTGTTTTTTTGGGGCTGGTTTTAACAGCCTGTCTGACCTCTGATGGTAGGATTGTTGGTTCTTCTTTCTCTGGGTGATTTGGTTGGAATTCTTTGTTTGTTTGCTTTTGGGTAGTGTTCTAGAGTTCTGAGAAATATTCCTTCCATCTAGATTTAATTTTGGAGCTGTCGATAAGGGGTTTCCTGTTTTGTCATTAATTATAGCTGTTGGGTCGTACGGTTCTTCTCTGAGCCTAATTGATTTTACACTTTTGTAAAAGTCAAGTCGTGATGTATGGCACAGTTCGCTTAGGTGTTCTTTTAGGAGTTCTTCGGCCGTCACCCGGGTAAAATTCAAAATTTCCTACCAACTGAAAAATGTTTAATATGTCTCGAGCGCTCATATGACCTCATGCAGCAGCGAGCGCCGTAAAACACGTACCAAAATATATACAATGCCATCATAGTATCGAACCTGCGCTTCAAAAAGCAACGTCTGATTTACTGGATTCCGTTGATGGCAAAAACATCTGTCCTTTAACTCTGTTGGATCTGTCTGCAGCTTTTGACACAATTGACCATTCTATTTTACTCACAAGCCTTAAGCGCTCATTTGGCTTATCAGTTTCAGTGCTTTCATGGTTTAAGTCATATTGACTAAAAAGAGTTCAATCAGTGCAAATTAAAAGTAGCTTTTCAAAAGAGGTCAGGCTCGATTATGGAGTCCCTCAGGGGTCCGTTCTTGGACCAGTGCTCTTTACGCTATATACACGGCCCTTAGCAAACATTTTTCAAAGTCACGGATTGAATTATCATTTTTATGCGGATGATTCCCAAATGTGTGTTAATGGCACCATTCAAGATTTGCCAAAGATGATTTCTATCACTAAACAATGTTTTTAAGAAATTAAAAAGTGGATGACAGTAAACAATTTGAAACTATATAAACAAAGAAAAGACAGACATCATTCTTATAAATAATCCACGATTGAATAAAGATCTGGAAAGTGTCAACTTTGATTTATATGGGCATATATATGACATCTAGAAAAGAAGTTGTCAAGAACCTCGGTGTACATATTGACCACCAATTATCAATGGGTTCGTTTGTAGGACCTCTGTCCAAATCCCTTCATTTTCAGCTGAGAAGGATAGGCCCAGTTCGAAAGTACTTAAACGAAGAGACCACAAAAACATTGGTAACATCTCTTATCCTATCTAGATTAGACTATTGTAACTCACTCCTAACAGGTCTGAACAACAAATATTTTAATCGTTTACAAGTCATTCAAAACAATGCTGCTAGACTGATGACAAGGTCTAAAAAACGAGACCATGTCACTCCACTATTAAAAGAGCAGCATTGGCTCCCTGTAAAAGAAAGAATAATATTTAAAA